>NW_017537290.1:351474-400467 GCF_001853355.1 Bactrocera latifrons
AAATTATTTATTTTAGTTCTGCTTATATATAAACCTTTTTTCTTGTTGCCAAATAATTAACAATTTAGTTACGTAGTGGTCATGGAGTACTTATGTTTTATATTCATTATAAAAATTTTATGAAAAATTACAAACAAAAATCCGTAGTTAGTAAACGAAACCGCAAAATGTTTAGAAAACTCATTACAAAATATCATTGTGAAAATGTGTCTAATTCTGACAACATAACATAGCACACATACTTATATGTATTGACAGTTACGTATGTAAATATACATATTTTTAACCAACTTAATTATTAGTAATGCAATTATTATTTTTATGTACTTATTAAAGTAACGGTTAAGTTTGTGTTTGTATAACGTTTTCATATATTTTTTATACATATTTCTAAAAAAATACATCCGAGCTGTAGCAACAGCGTCAATTATATGTAAAATGCATAAAAAAGTTTAATAACTTGTGTCAAATTAGTAAATAGCAGTGATTAAGTACATATGTATGTGTATAATATTAGTAAAGTAATTATGTGAATAAAGTAAAAATCTAGTTATTTATTTCTCTGTTGTATATTTGTCTTGATAAGGCCAAAAGTAATGTGAACTAAAACAAATAAAGTGAAATAAATGATTAAGTGAAATGTTGAAACAAATTTATTAGACGTTATTTTATTTCTTAAGAGGCCGTTATTCGAGGTAAGAAGGTGCTAGAAAAATTTAGGTATACTGTCGTGTGAATACACGTCTACCACTTTACCTTTACTGGCGTATACACCCCTTACTTAAACAACATGACTTAGTCTGCGCAGCCGCTGTCTCTTGTTTCGCTGAACTATATCAGTAGTGTCCCCGTATATCTCGTACAGCACATCGTTCCATCGACTGCGATACTGGCAGTTTAGAATGAACCATAAATCTTCCGCAAAAGCTTGTGCTCGAACAGTCCCAAGGCCATCTCATCAGATGTTCTTATGCATCTGCACCAGAACCTCGGGGCTTCTACAAGAGTTTGTTCCGATGTTGAAAACTTCTGTTAGTTGCGGCATCTTTTTGGTAGAATTTTCGATCACTACTCCTTAGTCGGCCAACTAAAAAGTCCTCTGAAAAAGTTTTTCCATGTATAAGCTCTTAATTTTAACGGTTTGATCCTCCTTGTAAATATTTTATATTTTTTTCTATTGTCAGATAGAAAAAGTCAAATTTCTCTTCCAAAAGTATCTCCTTTAATAAATTTCGTAGAAAATTGTCGCAATCGTACGATTTTGTCGCAAACCTAACCGTTTAAAGTTTAACGGTTACAGCTGACTCTTTTAAAAAAATGTTCTTGTTATGAATTTTATAATTCAATGAAAAATAATAATAATTATAAATCGGAAAACTCTAAGTTTGGTAGGAAATTTAGTGCTCCACAAATATGGTGTGGTTAAGATTCAAGCTCCAATAGTTTTGACCAGTATACCGGCTGTAAAAGAGATAAAAAACATGTTTATTAAACGGTCATTATGTATAAAATGTTCACACTTCTGTAAGTAAAGAGAATATTTTACGAGCAACAGACTCCAATAGCTTCAAACCCAAGTGTTTGTATTTAAGAGAATAAATATTTGAGTGACTTTGCATTTGAACGCTTAGATGACTGAGCGCTGAAGCGGTGAGCAAAGCTTTGATTTATAAGCTTTTAAGCGACACTTTTTAACAAAAAGTGAATATATTGTTGTACTATATGTATATACAAGTATATATACATATGTATGTATGTATTATATAGATGCTTGTGCTTTAAATTACAACCTACCTCAAGTTTTAAATTTTTGTGTATGGCAGGTTTTACTGCCACAATATCGCAGAAGTAATTTTACAAGTTAAACGTCAGTCCTTGAAGTATAATCAAAGCATTGTTTTAAAGAGTATTTAAAAAACATTAATGTTTGAACTACTTCCTTATATGAGAATATAGAGAATATGACTCATTTCTTGATTTCAAACTTAGTCTCATTAGTTATTGGGGGTTAGCGATTTATAGTAATGAGCCGAATTTGAGCTATGGTTAAAATTTGTGTGGAAGCGCAATAAGATTATTTTAAGATGAAATCGCAATGACCGACATTTTCGGTGAAAAGTCAACTATTTTCAAAAGATGACACACCTCAAGGGTACTATTCATGAAAAGTTTTATCCTGGTATGCCGCGAAGCTGGCTTCTAATGAACCCGGAAGCCAATTCCAGAGTCAACGTCTACATAGTCAGCCAAGCAGCAATCAACACAGTAACATCGTATGACTTATCGGCCAGAAGTGTCTTGTGAAGCACGGCAGCAGCGGAAGGCTAGAAGCAAGCAACTTCACTTCTACTGGATGCCAGAACACAAAGGCATTGAGGGTAATGAAATAGTGGACGAGATTGCCAAGAATGGGGTATTTCTAACTTTGGGAAACCTTAGCATTGTCTATACGACTATCGTTGAGATAACTCAAATATTGGCCGTTATGCGCAGTACAAAGTCAACCGAAATTAAGGAAATCTTCATATTAGGTACATAAGGACTCACGGAAGTATTGATCTGAGTCAATCCATTTTTGATACTATTAACAGGAAAATATTCTCTCTGAATTTCAATTGTAAATTTCAAATTTTTTTCTAACTAAGTGTCAACCATGCATACTTTAAGTTTGCTTTTAATTTTGAAAATGTGTTTTATGAAGGCTGGCAACATTTGTCAAGCAAAGCACAAAAAGCTCTAACGATCAGTGCTATTTACAGTCAACTTAACAGAAATCCAGAGCATTGTGCTAATATACAGAATAAACAGCGGAGTATGTTATTATCAGGGAATCCATTAACATTCTCTGTTAATAGCCAGAAATAGTTTCAGAGTATATTAATAAATTAAAAATATTATATATGTATGTATATATTATACCTGTAAAGCGGATTCAGTTAACAGCGCTGTTGAAATGTTATGGAGATTGTTAACATTGTGTCCGCGAACAGCGTACTCCACGAACATTTTTTGCTGATGTTAGCCAATGCTAACAGCATTGTTATCTGCAATTGCTATCGAAAAGTAGCGCTGTTATTTACAGCATACTGTTAAAGCCTTTTAAATATATGTACATGTTAAATAGCATTGGCGCTTTTGTTGATTAACTTGTAGTATAATATCGCGGCAGTTGATAAAATATAATTAGACCGCTACAGCGCGAAATGCGGTAAAGAACAACGGTATAATGAAATACACGCTATAAGTAAATCGAAAGGGTTGAAAGTGCTGTGTAATTTCCATTTTTATCTTGATTATGTGAGAAGTGAAGTTATTCATTGTTGCGAAAAAAATTATAATTTTAAATTTCAAAATTGAAAAAAAAAATATATAAGTTAAAATAAAAATAAAATTTAATTTAATTGAATAAAATTTAATTTAATTTAATTGTAATTTAATTAATAAAATTAAATTAAATTAAATAAAATAAATATAAATAAAAAGTGCTGTACAATTAAAGTGCGCGTTTGTTAAAAAAAAAAATTTATTTTTTATTTATTTTTTTGCATCTTACGCGCTACAAAATGAGCGGTGTCCTACGTCGTGGCTCTCTGAACTTTGACTGCAATTTAAAGAGCAGCAATTCGCGCGGTAGCATCGAAGCAAATTTATATGGCGGCTATCGTGATCCAAAGCCGGGTACGCCGGAAATCAGCGTGATCGCTTTAGATTGTCGTCGCTACTCGGAAGATTTAAAAAAGGATGCAATGTTGAATCCAGGTCTGCCACCATCCGCCGTCGGTGATCTGAGTCAAGACGAGGATGCGGATGTGATCTCGAATTTTATTGGACATCGTGGCAGGTGGCAATATATTTGGACTATTCTGCTTACGCTCTTTCAGATACCACCGACATTACATTTGTTCATCTACACATTTCAGGTAGGTCAAGTAGTATATACTATACTATAAGTAGTTATATAAACGACCATTTTGTAAAAATGCCTAAGTAAATAAGTATGTATATGCATTTTTACATAACGCGACCTACAAGTGTTCGACCGTTATTTCATATGTGAGAAATTTTTGAGCAAGGCTCGATCGGTATGAAAACTAATACGCAGATGGTTTATTGCAGTTACCGGTGTGGTAAGTGTTTAAGCAATAAGTGAACGGTATTGTGTGTAAAGCAATTTTTTGATATTGATAAAGTAAAACTTGCCATTTTCTGTCAACGAATTTGAAAAAAATAATATGCTATTGAAACTTGTTTAACGCTTTAGGTCATCTTAAAGCGAAAAGTTGTTTTAAATTTCGTATTTGTCATCCATGGGTATGGAAAAATTTTTATTAGTGTAATTATTCTCCAATTTTGGAAAAAAAATAAAGTATTTTTGAAGAAATACGACTAAATTTTAATATTTTAATTTAATTCCACAGTCTACCCAAGAAAATCTTCTAAAAGGTACACGAAGGGAAAGCTGCACAACATTTCTTACAAAATATTCGTTATTAACCGGCGTTTCCTCGGGTAAAAAACAGTTTTTTTTTTTTGAAATTTTTTTTCTCATAAAAAATTTAAATATTTTAATAGATTTTTTTTATTGTTACAAACATACCCTATTAGCAAAGAAATTCCGAAATTTTTGAAGAAAAAAAAATATTTTAAACTCGGTCCTTGCGACGCCATTTCCGGTAAGCCTTCGAAAAATAGATGCGGCCGCGTTGGCAGGATAACTCCTTATAGGAAAGTAAGTGAAAAATACGTATTTTCGTTAAAACCTTAACTTAGATCTTGGACGAAGGAAAACACCTGAAAATTGGATTTTTGGAAGACATTTTTACAAAAAAAATTTAAATTTCGCGGATTTTTTTCCAAGGAATCGAAAAAAACCTTGTTCGAAGTCTTTAATAATAATACCTCAAAGATCTGTGAAAATTTCATGAAGATCGGTTGAGTAGTTCGCGAGAAATCATGCCAACCGACTTCAAAAACACAGTTTCGAGAAAAACGCGTTTAAAGATTTGAGTAACAATAAAAGTTGGACACAAGTGCACAAGTTCTCAGGGCTGTATCTCCGAAACTACTAATCGGAAAAAATTAGCAAAATATTTTAGCGGTGCTGTGAATTTAATAAGGCAATAAAAAAATTTTCAATTTTTGAAACCCGTAAGCCCTTAAGCATCTTAAAATACATACACTTTCTTGGCACCAATTAGCAATACATTTACTCCACGCTCTGTCGAACAACTCAAAGTTAGTCCGAAGTGCCCATCAAGCCTTTGGATCGTAAAAAAAGTGTATATAGATTCTAAGTTATAGAAAGAAATATGTGTCGAATAATCTCTGAAAATAACAATGCCATCACATAATCAGTACTGTTGTGAAATACCTTGTTAATCCTTAAGCAAGCATAATATTTCATGGTTTACTATCGATATCGAACCAGTGAAGTAACAGAACCAAATAAATTAAATTTATGGTGGGGCTATTTGAAAAAAAAAAAAAAAAATTATAAAATTCTTATTCGATACATTGGAGTTTTTCATTGCTAAGTGTATTCACTATGGTAAGTGTCCTTCCTTACAAAAGCACCAGAAATAAGTTGTTTCTGCTTGATATATTTAACTATAAGGTTGTTTAATTATTTTTCATACCAAAGTTATAGTATTTACAATGTGAAATGTGTGTAAATTGATACGGCCATTTTGTTTTTTTTTGCGTTATCGTTTTTCTTCTTCACGTTCTTGAGAAAGTGTTAACTTATCTATATGACCTATCGAAATTTCAATATTTAAGCTGAATATTGAACTTACTAGTAATCAAAAAATTAATGCTCAGAAATATAGTCGCCATAACTTTCCTAACTGACTGCTGCATATCCACGCTTTGGAGCGGGTTTATCGTGTGCAGTTCACTCGGATGACTGTCGATTGGACTTCGGAGTTTATTACGCTTGGACATCTCCATCTGCTCCGAAACATCAATTCGTCATTATTTGTTGCCACAAATTTAACTCCAGCTGCACCCCCTTTGCACAGAGCTTTCTGATATCCAAATATTCGTGAATACTTATGTACATGTTCAGCTGATATCTCTAAATTGCCGGCTATATCGAACAACTTCACTTTACGGGCATCAAAATTATATAGTGGACTTCTTCGACGCTTTCATCGACAATTCACAGATGTGGGAACATTGGTTCGTGAGGTATATATAACATTAATACGGAGTAAAACAAGCTTTGGTATTTAAAAAAAATTTATAGTAAGAAATTATTTGAAAATTATTTTGGAACACCAAAAAAAACTGTCGATAGTGAATATTACACATAAAAACATCTAAAAAAAACTCCGTAAATGAGTTTTGATGACTCTCGAGATAGCAAAATAACATATTATCGTTATCGTTCAATAATATGAGAGTAAATAAGTGCCATCAATACATTATGTTGGCAGTTAATGATACTCAAATGGCGAACTTCTACATCCACAGCATTCTTCGAAGCTTCATTTATTATTAACATTAAAAATTTTAGAAAGAAGTTTAGCGACAAATTTACAATTATCATAATCTCCGAAGCCGCTTTCGAAGCAAGAAACAAATCATGCTATAAATATGATATCGAAAAGTTGGAAAATACGCACTCAACTAATATTACAATAATCGCATTTTTCAATCGCTTAACGCTTTGGCATTTCCCGCTATTTAAACTGTGATCACACTGGGTTTTCCATGCGTGTCTTTGTTGAAATTTTGTTCTTCGAAAATATACATGAATATTGCAAATTCGAAAGTTAGTTAAATCCTAAAATCCGTAGTTTTGAATAAAATAAAAATATTATAAAATCATGAGTAAGCTGAATGTCGTGGAAGTTGCAAAATCGTGACCGAAGCTACCGCCCGCATATGGAAGAGAATTCACGAAACGCCATAATTGTAATCTTCTAAGCATTTGTGGTTTAAGAAATTATTTAAAGAAGAAGAAGAAATTTTATTTCTTCTTAAGTTACTGGTGAAATGTTTAAACAAAACATTTTTTATGTCGTCAGTAGTTGACTACAAAAAACAGCATAATTGTAATAAAGAAAGCACGCTTGATATTTCCAATTCATTATAACCTTTAGATAAATCTTTAAATAAACTGTAACGAAATCGCATTCTCTTTCTTATAATACATAGCACTTTCAAAGGCCTAGAAGTACTTTTAAATAAAAGCCCACATAAGCTGCGGAAGGACGTCTCAATTACATTGAGACAATTAAATGCTCAGTTGCAATACTTGAAGTTATGGATGAGACCAAATCAACTATGATTTTATTTTTAAATAGATTAGCCGACTGATAAGATAGCTTTGATGACACTCATTCTGCGAGTAAGCAGATATTTTTTATAATATATCGCATATAATCGGTGCTATTTATGATTCGTCAAAACTTTAATTGTGACGAATAGAACAAACAATTGGTGTAAATGCAATATTCTGGAATAATAAATTATTGATTGAATAGCGATTGTTTATACAACTTTAATGAGGGAGTAAATAACTTTATTATCGCTTTCACATCCGTCTATTCTTTTAACAAAAGAATAGCGGCGAAATCAAATACGTCTTATATAACATCAAGTGGGATGCGTACATTTTACTGTTAGGCTACAATTCAGCGTGATTTAGCAAGTTAGTTGAAAACTAAAGGCCTGCAACACACGTCACACTTAATAAGGCTTTCTGATTCAGTACTAAAGTACAATTTGAAAACAAGCGAATAATAATGGAAAATCTGCCTTTATGAGCCGGTTACGAGCGCAGATATTGCCATTTGCAATTAAAAAGTAATAATTTGTTGTGTGCAGTAAAAAGCCTACATTATTTCAGGCATTATTTCATGCATGTTCTTATTGGGGTAATAATATTGCAAAATTGTTTAGTGATGCAATAAATAATACATTTTGCACAATGCCGGTATAATTTGTGTCTAATAAAATTTAATAATGAATTACAATAAATCTAAAGATGGAATAATTTCCCAAGTATGTCTCTTAATAAATTACATTTTGCTCGACAACATTTCAGATACTTTTTACTATGTAAGTTTTCGAGATATATATCAGAAAATGTTCCCACATTTTGCTCTCTCTAAGCAGCTGCTTATCGATATCGAATATATAATATGTAATTTTTTTTGCGGGTGCTGCCGTCACAGCAATGGTATGTGATACTTGTAGTTCAATAAAAATCTCCCACAAGGTGCCCCCTGGCACAACATTAGCATTACTTCGTGGTGACTTTCCAAATTTCTCATTTAGCCAACAGTTCTTCCACCGCGGTGCCTTCCCGCTGCCATCGCACACATTTAAAAAGGGTATGTTAGCGTCGTCTTCTGCCGCGTCGTTGTATAGACCTTTTTCATTCTATGGAGATACTTTCTGAAATATCCATGACCGGATAACAGCTGAGTTGTGTGAAAGTCGAAATTTCCGGATTTACGGCTTACTCATAAGTTTACCTCTTTTATTAGTCTCGCCGTCCATAATGGCGACTCTAATTCTCCCATCTTCGTTGTCATGCAAGTATCGTCTTTTTATATTCGGCCGGGATATGTGCATATTTGTTAGCAGTAGTAGCTCCGCTTTTTTCGTAACGAGCTGGAAGTTCTGTCAATCGAGCCATTTTGGCATCCGTATCATAACTTGATTAAGCTTTCTTCCGACCTCGTCTATGTCTCGTGTTGTAATTACTGCTGCAATGTCGTCCGTGTAGCCAATTAAGTACGACTCGTCTGGCATTTCGAGTTTAAGTAAAACGTCGAAGCTGATATTCCACAAGTCTGGGCCTAAACTGTATCGAATATATAGTATAGCTGTCTTACAAACTGAACAATCAAACACAAGAACTTGTATGGGAAATTTTTTAGTTAGCAAGATATCTTCACGGAATTTTAGCATAGATTATTTTCCAAGCCAACGTTAAAATATCAGAAGAAATTTTCCAGATTCGACCACTAAATATATGGCAACTTTTTTTTTTTTTTGATGAGATATATTCATAGCAATACATAATCTCCAACGAAATTTTGCAGATCGAGGAACCATCGCTTATAGCTGCCATATAATTGAGCAATTAAAATTATATTTCCAAGCATGTGATTACTTAAAACTCTCCTAATTTTTGGTACATACCTTATTTTGAATATATTTGTAATTAACCGAAATAATTTGATTTTCTTTCCTTTAATTTTTCATTTTAATATTTATTAAAGGTTAATTCGTTATTAATATTATTATTTTTTTTTTAATTTTGCATTTTACTTAAACTGACCTCATCGTCACAGATATTTCACTCCAGTTGCCCTTCGCCATAGCTCACACGTTGTAATAATGTAAACGGTATAGCTATATGTGAATATTGCCTGAGTAGCCCATAATTAACTGGTTAGAGTTCACTGTTACAAATCTTAATTACAGTTAGTTGTTTTTTATTTCTTTTTTTTTTTTTGAAATGTTAAATATCGCAAAATATGAAAATAATGGGAAAAAAATTTACAGTTTTGTAAAAGTCTCCAACAATAACGCTTTATAGCAAAACACGCGGCTAGGTTTTGAATCAAAGCAATTTTTTCGAGAGATTGAAACAAATTAGTCTCCAAATTCTGAATATTAACCTTCGACGTAGGTTGCCTTTATATTTCATAACTCTATAATCACAGTGTTGCAATCTGGCAACTCACAACTTTATGGAAATGTTTGACATTTTTCATATGAAGCAAAGGAATGGCAAAAGTGTTTCGACGGTTCGAAGCATCCAAAAGTGTATATACTTTTATAGAAAATATGGAAATATTGAAAAACAATGAAGCCGGTTTTCGATAATTAAAATTTGTTCTTGCTCTCTAATCCTTAAATATAAAAGGCAATGTAAAGCTGAAAATCACCGGTTAATAGTGACGTAGAGTAATTTGATAAAGTATGGATATGTTTAACACACAATCTTTCCAAAATTTTATATAATAATTAAGTAAATTACTACTGCTACTTCAGAAACAATCGCATTGTCACATCTGGCAAGATCTTGCATAGAAAACTTACCTTGGGAAACATTCACCCACAAATACTTCCATTCTCCTGAAGATAAACACATCAGTTACAGCGAGACTTTGCATAAGCAGAGAAGATGCTCGACGACAAATACCTTCTTCTTAGATTTTTTTTTTTTTGTGCAAAATAAGATTTTTTATGGGCGAATACCCTTGACCATATTAAGCTACCACATGCAGCGTCATGTACGAAACGAATGTGTACTTGAGATGGGCCATTTGAATGCATTTATCTGACCAATAAAGACAAAAACGATAATTAGAGGGGACATGCATATAACTTTTTGCCCATTCAACTTTAATGCTAAGTTTAATAGATGCAGTTAGTGCAACACATATACTTGTAGTATGAAGGCTCCGCGCCATGCTTTTGCATTAAATGCGCCTATTTAGCTACCAGTTTTACGAAAAGGAAAATTTTGCGTGCCTAAACTTGTTGAGCTTTTGTCTACATACAAGTATATTTATATTTATTTTTTTGCTTGTACAAAATTAATTTACATACTTACATAAACATTTGAAAGTAGTATTTTGAATAAAATACTTAAGTATGAGCAAAGCCATTAAAAAGTGGTCAATTTAGAATTTAGAGTGTTAATAAAACCAATTTCTCGAAGAAAATAATATTGTGGTATCAAAAACTGGATTTATGTATGTATGTTAGGCAGGCACTGCGCCAAACGGGGTAATAATTTGGAAAATATGTTTGTTCTTAAATTCCATACATAGGTAAACATGTAACCTACATAGTGGTTTTTCTACAAAGGCCTCCACACAAAAAATGAAAACTAAGAAACAAGTAAAAACGTATGAGGTCTCAAGAATTTCTTCGGTAATTGCACCTTTGTCAACAAGTGAGCGTCTTTTTAGAGATCACAGGACGTGTGCAAAATTTCAACTCATATATACAGACAGGCAGAAAGAGGGACTTAGCTAAATCGAGTCAGCTCGTCGTTCAGATCGCTTATGACTATACATACATACTTGTTTTCCAATATTTTAGAAAGACAAGTTAGAAGACTGATTGGTCTGTATGAACAGGGTTGTGTTATGTCTTTCCCATATTTATCTATCAAAGTAATATGCGTCTTTTTGCATGAAATTGGAAGCATTTTGGGGTAATATTTGCATATCCTGGCGCTTTTTTGGATTTAGTGTGTTTATGAATCTAATAATTTCGGAAAGTGAAGTTTTAAACGACTCGAGCGCGACTTGTTAGCTTTGTTGGATGAGCGAGACAGCTTAAAGTTATTCTTTGGGCAATTAGAATGAAATACCTTTTGGCGGTTTGCAAAAGAATTAGCGCTTTCTTCGTCACTTCGTGTTTAATTTCCAGTCTCGTATAGACATGTTGGAGTCAATTGATGGCTTCATGGACTTTTGGGCTTTCCAAAGTGAATTTCGCTTGCTTCTTTATATATACTTCAGTATTGAATTTTTCCTCATGTTTAAGCGGTTTTTTGATTTCGTACAGCTGATTTTAATTGAAGCTGAGTGGAAGTGGAGCAATTTATCTGTCTTGCACGCCTTTTTTTCATTTACAAGCTTCTCTATTTCTGTATTAGTGATTTTGCGAGGTCGATATGTAAATTTGGTTCAAGCAGGGCTCTTTCATTTCACTCGGGAAAGTAATCGACAATACTCTGAGGGAAATACATACAAAATGCCGCCATTGTCGGCAATAAAGTATTTTTTGTTATACCATAAAAGCAATTAACCTTGCCAGAAAGTAATAAGAACCCTGCTTACATGAAATAAGCTTCTAGTTGTTTCCTGGTAGGTTGCTGAATTCTTGAGAACCACTTGGCAGGGGCATTTTACTGTGATCAAGCCTCAAGAGAATACCCACTGTAAAGAAACTTACTGACAATGGAGATAATCGTCGACAAAGCGCTCTTAAAGTTGAGGCCTCTGACTCCGAAATTCGGTATTAAATTTTAATAATTCCGACTCGCTGTTGGATCGTATATCTTTCCACGATGAAATGGTGAACCTTACTGAAGAGAAATGTCAAAAGAGCGGGAAAAATATAGCGTCGTTTGTTGTCCCTATCGTTCTACTCTACGAAAAAGCCCTGCACTTATACAAACATATCTATTTAAGAAATGGTTACCAAACAAAATAAGGTGTAATATGTTGAATTTTCTTCTCAGCTCTTAATGAAGAAGAAATTAACTATTTCTTTTATATATGTTATATATATTTCAAAAATGCAACGCTGTTACAACCTTTTTATCAATTGTCCAGTGAGAATTTCATGACATTTCATCGATTGGCTTAGATACCATTCATAAGGCTTGCACCGGCATACTAGCGGTCATACCGACGAACGAGCTAAAACACTCGTACGACATGCTTTTGGACCGTGCAAAAAGCTGTATTGAAGCAGAAGGAGGCTATTTTGAATAAAATTAATTCATTTCGCTGAGAAAATCATTTTTTTATTTTTTATTTTTTTTTATTTTTTAAGTCCTGTTTACTTTGGAACCTACCTTGTATGTCTTCCGCTTAACCACAACAGTCAAGGACATATTTTTGTCCAGCCAACATATACTCGTAGCACTTTCACTACAAGGAAATGCATAACATTTTATATGAACAAGAAATCGTAAATCAAGTTAAAATATATCTTGTATTTTATGCAAATAAATATAAATAAAATAAATATATAATCAATTAAGAAAAAGTACACCATGCACAACCAAGGTTTAAAACCAGCATATAAATATTTCCATACTGTATTGGACACTTGTTTGCCTATGAATTTTCCCACCTTGTAACTTTGACACACCCAAAGAATTATTTGAGTTCCCTCAATTAAAATTATTAGCAATTAAAAAGCGCATAAATACCTGCATGTGGTTTGCAACTAGATATAATATTATATTTTAATGGAGCACGTATTAACTTCTGCAAATTTTAAATATTTTAATAAACTGCAATCAAAGCAAATACTCAGCGAGTAAGTGCTTGCCACGATTTATAAAGATAAACGTGATCGCAGTAAAAAAAACCATAAAAGGATCACTTGAAAGCTTGTCGCTGTGCAAAGCTCTCGGGGAACGAAACAGCTGCATAGGTGGTAAATACAAGCCTATATTTAAACATATATACAAACATATGTGGCATATCGCTATTTCATGATCGACATAAAGGTTTCTGTTTGGAAACATAAATACATTTTTTTTATTTGAACAGTTGAGGAACCAGTTAATGCAGCTAAGCTAGTTAATTGCCATCAATCATGAGATTCAATGCCGAAAGAGCACTTGTGAGCTACTCCTTTCCGTTTGCGATTATTTAGGGTGTGTATGACTGTTTGTACACTTGACTATGTTAAACACTTTTGAATATGTACATGTAAAGGCTTAAGAACAATTAAATCAGAAAAGATTTAAATAGTCTACAGCTTTCTTATTTCCGGAAAAGCAAAACTGTTTCAGCTCACATAAGTTTCGCAAGCGCTTCCTAGTCTTGAATTACAATTGCAATAAATTGCTAACGAACTTCCAGAAAATTCTCAATAAAGCTTTCGAACACATGTGAAACATTTAGTATTGTTTAATTAATTCTTAATACTTTCAAATCCATACAAAATCAATGATCGAAAATATTTTATATAAAGGCAAATGAAGAATCGTAAAACAAATTAAAAAGCGCGAGGAGTAGGTATAAATAAATTTTCTTTTTTCTTGAAACTTTCTGTTTTTCTTAACATATGATCGTGACCGACCCTACCTCTGATTCCTTATATTAGTCAAACGTCAAAACGTCTTGCAGTATTTTTATTGAATTTTCAATTGTTCATACAATTTTTTTGATGACTCATGCCCAGCTCTTGACCGATGCTACGGCTGCTACTGTGCTGGTCTCTTTCGATCAATTCAGCGATTTTATCGCAGTTTCCGACGACAGGCTTTCCGGAGCGTGGCGCATCTTCGACCACCTCTACACCAGAACGAAAACGTTGAAACCATCGTTGTGTGGTGGAAATGGAAACTGTATCGGGTCCATAAACTGCACAAATTTTCTTGGCGGCTTGAGATGCATTTTTGCCTTTATCGTAGTAGTACTGACTTAAAAGAAACGACAATCAATCAACCACGTGAAATGAGCTTTCCAAAAAGGTATAGCATGACCCATTGCGACGAATAAAACTAGAACTACGCTCTCTCAGCGTCAACTAGCGAGAATTCCGCAAGACTTTTTTGACATCCCAATATTTCAAAAAACCACCAAAAACCAAATAGTTATAAAGTATGTTCAAAAAATTAAGGAATAATGTCCTTTTTGTCAAAAACTTCAAAGTAACAGGTCAATTCAAAAATCTCCGGCTCACCATAGTAAAACACGTTTTTTTTTTTATAAACTTCTTTTTTTTTTTTATTCCACATAGTGGCCTTCAAGGCTGATACACTGATTATAGCAACTCTTCAACTTTTTTATACCATATTTGAAGCACGACGTGTCGTTTGCTTCAAAATAGACCTCTCCTCATTCGATGAAAATTTCTTCGCAGAGAGCATTATTTTGAGAACTGAGAACAGTGAAAGCTCGCTAGTAGTCTGATCTGGAAAATACGGTGGATGCGGAAGCCATTCGAAGCCCAATTCATAAAGTTTTGCCATCGTTTCCATAAACTTGTGACACGGTTGCATTTTTTTAAGCTTTGGAACGAGTGCTTCACTCGAATCCACTCGGATGACTATCGAATGGACTTCGGAGTGAAATAGAGCCATCTTCATACATACATATGTCATATGAACAAATTCAATCACTGCTCCGAATCATCAACTCTTCGTTGTTTTTGATCAAAAGTGAGCACGCGCGGCACACACTTTGCACAGCGCTTTCTTATACTCAAATGTTTGTGAATGATATGATGTACACATTCAGTTGATATATTTAGAGTGCCTGTTATCTCCAACAACTTTGCTTAAAAGTCATCCAAAATAATTTTGTGGATTTTTTTGATGGTTTCGTCGGTAAAAATATCTTATGGGCATCCACTGCGTTCACCATTTTCGGAGTCCTTGATGGCTCATATTTTTTCTTGGGCCGGAAATTTTTCAATTGACCTGTTAGTCGGCTTTAAATATTACATGTACTATACACTTATGGCAGTGGTTCTTCCAATTGTCGAAACATTTCTCAAATTCAGTTTTCGTCTCTTTCAGCGATTTCCAGCTTTAGTGAAAAGAGTAATACGAAGCAATATCTGGTGAATATTTGGGCTGGGGCATTGTCATAATATTGATATTTGCCAAGAATTGTCGAACAAACAAAGAAGTGTGAGTAAACGAAAATTGTTAAACTTATAAGAACACTTCTAAATTTAGCGGCTGCTACAGACAAAGTAAGCAAGGAATAAAGATAAACAATGTATCGTCTTTCAGGGGCAAAATTGTCGTACTTCAGGATTCCGTTAATATCTGGACACATCTTGTATTCATTGTACCTAGAACTAGTCCAACAAGTACTTAGCCTACACTTAAAAACAAAATTTATTAGTGATGCTAATTCTCCAACAGATCCCAAAAATACGTTTTCTGCAGATGCTGTGATGACTGTGTCAGTTTAAACACTGCTGTAATATGGTTTCATGGTTACGCTTCTTATCCGCAGCTTCTCACATCACTGCGACTGCTGAGTCATGCCCAAAATTTCAAAAATAAAATTTGACCCACGTGATCTTTCGATAAGTACGTATAAGTACGTCACCAAACCAAAACCAAAACTCTGAGTCTGAACCGGCTGAAATTTTAACAGTATCAGTCTTCATTCCATATCTCAAAAATAGATTACTTAAAGTACGACTAACACCATCTTTATATACAATATCTTGTATACGCAACTGCCGTCGACTCGAATCGAGATACGCTTACTAAAATTTATACGGAAATTATTTTATCGAAGTGATTCAAAAGCACAGACAGAAATGAAATTTGATAACAAAAGCTAAAATTAAGTTGAAATACAAAAACAAGTTCTTTCAATTACCTGGCGTATGTGGGCTTAAAAATCTTTATGTTTTGTATATGCAATGTAATGACATATCTTTGGATTTTTAGGTATCTGTATACCCCATATAGTATATATAAACGCTCACCTAAAAAGTTATACAAATCAAAACCTCAGATGTGTTGAACTTGAAAAAAATATTGAATGATAGAGTGTTCAATGATTCGTACGAGACACTCGGCTGTTACCCTAATTTTACCAATACATTTTAATATAAACCGTTACCCGTTTACCCAGTCAGAAATTATATTTTTGAATTAGTCAATGAAAAGCGAAAGTTATTTATATTTGTTGTTTACAAATTAGAATTTTTGCCGGTAAATGCTAATGAAGGTTGTTGTCCTCAAAAAAATATGTGTAGGTATAACAATACACATAATACTGAAAATGTACGTGGGCATGTATGTTAGCTGGCGTACACAAACACGTTTCATTTCTAGTGAGATTCTCCAGCGAACAACGTATGAGTAGCACGGCAATAATTAGTTACATTGTCATCACACGATCAATTAACTCGGTAATATAAAAACAATTAATTTTAAATATACAGTATCTAGCAGGAATATGTATATATACATACATATATTTAAACTAATATCAATTTAGTGCAGTTAAAGATTTATAACTCTCTACGTACTCTATATGATTAATCTCAAAGTTGTTGTGCCAAAATGCATATATCATTCAAATTCTGGCAAAGAAAGACGTACATAAGTCTTAAATGCTCTGACAAGAAATCTCTGATATGTTTCGAATTATGAGTCCTCTATGGTTATGGTTGTATTATGGTTTTTCCCATTTATAAGCATATAATTAAGTCTAAAGTACTGCTGCAGGCGACCTCTAATTTCAAACAACCAATCGACTGATCTGGAAGCAGTATTTAAGAAAAAATATCCAAATTGAATTTTTTTAAATCTACCGAAATTTATAGTAGGCAATTAGTTATAGGATGAAAAAAAATATTGCCTTATTATAAAGTAAATAAGCATGTTAACAAGGGAATAACCTGAAAAATCTGAAATTGAGTTATAATTTTAGTCAGTTAAAGCTTCATAAAGGACCAGGGCTTATCGATGGTATGGTCCATTCAATCAAGGACGTATACTTCAAGACAAATCTCATGAAGGTCTTCCAAAATCAGTTATTGTGCCGGAAATTATTGACTCTAAGCGCAAACTGACATTGCAAGATCCTCATGTCAAATATCCTCAGATTGAAGCGACTATGGGTATTGGTAGTGGGCCCAGCATACATTTAATATTGAATGAATGATCGCATAATACATCAATCGCTCAGAAAAAGGCCAATTGTTCCAGAGAAATGTTGAAATAATACGATAGCGGTGCTTCGAAACTCGTTTATGGCACCGTGAGATGATCGTGGATTTACGCATGTGAGACCGAAAGCAAAGAGCAGTCGATATGATATCAAACGATCTTGGTGGCCGGTCGACCGGCCCAAAACCCGAAATTATCAGCTCACCGAAGTGTTCTCTCAATAAATCCATTAATTGATGCGATGTGTGTGAAGTGACGCCGCCTTGTTGAAACCAAATGTTGCCGAGATCACGAGTTTCAATTTCAGACATCAAATAGTCGGTTATGATGGCGTGATAACGGTCGCCATTGACGGTTACGTTTTCACCGGCATCATTTTTGAAGAAATATGGAGCGATAATTCCACCGGTCCACAAACCACACCAAACCGTTGTTTGCTCTAGATGAAATGGCAGCTCTTGAATCTGTTCAGGTTACTGTTTGTCTCAAATGTAGGCATTTTGTTCGTTTGTATACCTATTGAGCCAGAAATAGAAGTCACCGCTGAACAAAATTTGGCTCGAAAACTTCGGATCTACCACAGCCCATAAAGCGAAGAGCTGTCGCTTGGGAAAGTCGAGCATCTGCAGTTCTTACACCGGCTGTATTTTGTACACTTTCAAAATAAGATCTCGACGTAAAATGTGTCAAGTCGTTCTACATGTCAGTCCGGGTTGCTGCGAACGGCGCCGAATCGGCATGGTCTTCATGTACACTCTCAATCAGTGGTCTATGCGGTCGAATATTATCCAATAAGGAATGATGGGCCTCAAGATGAGTGATTTAGGGTGTTGCGAATAATACACTCAGTAGGCCTATTATATTATATGTAAACGGTTTTCAGGTGTAAGTCTTTCCATGAAGAAATACCAAACAATATTGAACAAAAATAACATGACAGCATGACACCACTCACTCGTGATGTCAAAAAAATACTATTGAAAAAAGCTCCTCTACTTGAATCACACGTTACTGATCATATATGAAAAAGCCATCTTGCTTCATTCACGGAAATACCGTAAATTGGGTTGAAGTTTCCTAAGAATTAATCAGGTGAAGTCAGATACTATATTCTCCCCACTTATCGTCAGTCAACAAAAAATTTTTATTACTCTGGTTGTGTTGTAAAAAATTGCTCTCATCCTTAATAGTTTTTCATTTATATATAACAATCTCATAACCCTGTTATTTTGTTTAATATTTCTTCCAAAATACAAGTCATTACCAAGTCATAGGTAAAACGCCAAAAAATCTAAAACCCCTTTGGCCTTTTCACGTCGCTTAATGCTGTTTAGAAGTATCTGATCATACTTTAGAATCATTAAACTGTTTCAATTTTAGGCAAATTTCGTAAAATTGTCACGTCAATAAATTGCGATACTTATCAGCATGAACTTCAGATTGTCAAGCAAGTGTGATTAACATAATTTTAACACTTAACTTAATGACCTAATTAAACCAAAGCAAATCAGGGAGTTTAGAGGCAATTTTACGAAAATCGCATGAGAACATCGGTGCATGTGAAGTGTCGTTTGAAGCAATTAAATAGAGTAAAGCGAAATTTGTTGAAAATTTGTTTCCGCAAGTGTGAATCGCATTCGAATTTACAGAGCACAGACGGACAAACATGCACATAGTTATTTATAAATAAATAAATAAACACCAGCATTTGAGAAATTTGCTGAAAATAAAGCTTAGCCACGCATAACAGAGTAAGCGGTGAAGCTAATAAAGCGTACATCACACACTCATTTATCCGCACGCTTCAAACGCTTCAAGTCTCACTAACTAGCACATATTTAGTTTGCAACTAATTTCTAACAGTACAGTAAAACAACAATAACAATTGTGTAGTTAAAAGCCGACTTTCATTATTGGAGTTGTTATTTTTGCTTGTTTGCAACAAGTGATTTGCGGTCGCGTGCCGTTGCCGCAAGCATGTTTTGCCAGATTATTATTGGGTTAAATGCGCACAACAACAACAACAACCAATAGTGATGTAACGCAATTACCCGATGATGAAAAGTAAGCTCATACAGTGCTTGATCACACTAATCATGAATTGAAGTGGGTATTTTATGACCGGAGTTATATGTACTTACATATGTATGTGTATACCCGTATAAGTAAGTTGACACACATGCAATATTATTTGCAACTAATTTTAAAGAATTCTTTGTTTGAGCATAAGTGCCTGTCTTATCATCTCTAACTATAGTATTAAGTACTTGAAGACGCTTCACTGAACATGCAAATGTCTTTCAAGGCAATATAATTACCGTTTATAACGATATTATTATGCTTATAAAAGCCATTCGTCCAAAAAGTCTCAAGTAACTTAACCTGGAATGTAAGAAGTACGAGAAACTTTTCTTATACGCCCACGGATCTAAATCAGACGAATGTGGTGATTGCGGCACTATATTGGTTGAGAATTAGCGAAAAATTCTCGAAAAATCAATGTGACGATGCATAATCATGGAGGCTAGCCTTACTGAGGGCAAAGCAATCCTTAGATCTCCTACTATCAAAAAATGGGCCAAAATGCGTTTGCGACGGCTTTTTCTTGCTAACTCATCAGTTTTAGAATATACAGCGATTTCGCTATGGTCCAACACCCATACCAGTCTTATTCCAAATACAATGGATGCTATTGATAGCGCGTGTAGCCAGTCTCCGACCAACCCTGAACGCACTGTAAATGAGTTGAAAGATAGTATCGCCGCTTTGCTATCTGAGTTAATGGTCACTTCCCTGAAGGAGGATGCCTCCCAAACACCAAATTCACTGCTAAAATAATGGCAGAAACCTCGGCTTGGAAGGCACAGCAATAGTCGGGAAGTCTGAAGCTAGAGTTGAAAGAAGGTTCCTAACTGTAAACTCCTCCACCAATTTTCCCCCCAAGCATTGACTCATCCGTAAAGATGCTCACTGCGCTTCTCCTCCAACGGCTTCTTCCCATCCATACCTTCCTCGGTCGGTATATTGGCAGAGAAGGCGCCGACATAACATAATAGGCGTGACTATGGTCTCATAGTACCAGAGGACCACTTTCGGTGTTAGACGCACCTTTTGCAAATGGCTCCTCTATAGTAGCAAAAGCCAATTGATGTATTTTTTGCTCTCTCTTCGATATTCGGCCTCCATGAAAGCTTCATATCCAGAATGTGCCTTAAATATTGCTCTGTATCTGCAGGTTGCAGACGGGTGCTCAACTCAATGACTTGCTTTTACAGTAAGTATTTTGCGCTCCTCATAGCTAACGGCTGCTACTATGCTGGTCTCTTTCGACCAATTCAGCGATTTTATCGCAATYTYCGACRACAGGCCTTCCGGAGCGTGGCGCATCTTCGACMACCTCTACACCAGAACGAAAACGTTGAAACCATCGTTGTGCGGTGGAAATGGAAACTGTATCGGGTCCATAAACTGCACAAATTTTATTGGCGGCTTGAGATGCATTTTTGCCTTTATCGTAGTAGTACTGTAAAATATGCCGTATTTTCTCTTTATTTTGCTCCATGTTTGCAACGCTATAACTCACGAACGACTTAAAAGAAACGACAATCACGTGTTAGTGCGTAAAATGACCTTTCCAAAAAGTTATAGCATGACCCGATGCGACAAATAAAACTAGAACTACGCGCTYTCAGCGCCAACTAGCGAAAATACCGCAAGACTTTGTTGACAACTAAATATTATGAAGGTATTTTATCTAATCATATAAGTGGTTTAAAGCGGACTATAACTTTTCAAGGACCCAGACACCAATATACCGTCTTATTAGCTGATTTGTTTTTAGCGAATTTTTAGTATAAATATTCCCAAAAATTATTTTTATAATAAAAATCGAATATATAGTATATATTTTCTGATTTATGGTTAACGGTGTACCGCATATATCAGTCAATATGTAAGAAATATTAATGTATTCTCTAGTCAAACTGGATGAAATCAGCACAATACTTCTTCCAGTTCCCGTTTCTGTGCAGGATGTATAGTCTGTAACCAGGTTATAAGTACTAAGTAAGTATATGGGTTTCCTGCTAGTACTGTATGACGATTAACCTTATTAGTTCCGGATTTTTAAAGACGGGAAACAAGAAACCAGCAAGTCACGTTAATTGATTTTATGCGAGTCAATCATCTGAACGTGAAAATTTCGTCATATTTAATTTCATAAGAATACTGAAACCTATTTCGAATTACTTCTACTAATAAACTTATTATAATTTTATGCGGAACAGTTCGTAACCACAAATTGAAGTTTCGAAAGAAGTGTCAACTTTTCAATTAAGGGCTTAGCTATGAAATTCTAAAGAAAGATATAATATTTAAAAAAAATACACGTCTTGGGAAATTAATGTGTTTGTAGGTGTATATACCTCCTTCTCTATTCTCTATTGTTGCTGGTTATCATTATTACATTTTACTTATCTCTACTTCAATAGCTTTACGCTAAATTACTATGCAATTATAATAATATTGTAAAAATTATTCTTTATTAGTTTTAATATTGTAACCTTTAGACTATACAGTGGATTTATTCTCGGTCAATGCAACATTTTAATTTACAGTTAAGGCACACTCTCCCACAAAGTATACCAACTAATAATACCTATTGTAAAAGAATCAGAAACATTTTGTATGATTAGTAGAAAGTATCTTTCAAAATTCAATAAAGCCGTGAGTGGAAAAAATTGAGCCGAACAAAAATAAAAATCTCTGCGCAACCAACTTTTTTTTACAAGTGACCCAAGTTTGTTCTTCTGGTTTCGAAAATTCATGTAACTGCTTTCAATCGATTGAGAACACAAAAGCAATTCTTTGTAGGTGTTAAAGGTCCTTCGCGAATAAGGTATACTGGGCAAAACATACTTATGACGACTTTTTAATTTAAATTTCGCACAAAAACTCATTCACCCAAATACTTTTGGACGAAAAGAGACGATCAGTCGACCACGGCATGGCAGGTCAAAAATCAAGATTATGTTGACAGTTTAATTCGGTTATCGAGGTGGGGTGCACTTCAAATTTCTTCTGAGTGGCCTAGCTGTCAACAAGGAATATTATTTCAGTGTTACGCGTTGGTTGTCTGAAGCTGTGCGTAAAAAGGGGCCAGAATTATGGTTCGACAACTCCTTATTTTTGCACCACGATAATCCACTGTCGCATAGTGCATTGATTCTTCGTGGGAAGCTTTCGAAGTTATGATATTATTCAAAAACAAGTAAGGAAGAGCTAAGTTCGGGTGTCACCGAACATTTTATACTCTCGCATGGTAAAGTGATAATCGAGATTTCAGGCGTGGTTGGTACATGTCATTAGGGTGTTAAGAAAATATTATATACCGAATTCCATTGAAATCGGTTGCGTACTTCCTGAGATATGGTTTTTGGTCCATAAGTGGGCGACGCCACGCCCATTTTCATTTTAAAAAAAAGCCTGGATGCAGCTTCCTTCTGACATTTCTTCCGTAAAATTTAGTGTTTCTGACGTTTTTTGTTAGTCGGTTAACGCACTTTTARTGATTTTCAACATAACCTTTGTATGGTAGGTGGGCGTGGTTATTATCCGATTTCTTCCATTTTTKAACTGTATATGGAAATGCCTAAAAGAAACGACTCTATACAATTTGGTTGACATAGCTATAGTAGTTTTCGAGATATGTACAAAAAAGTTAGTAGGGGGCGGGGCCACGCCCACTTTCCAAAATAATTACGTCCAAATATGCCCCTCCCTAATGTGATACTTGTGCCAAATTTCATTTTGCACGGACGGACGGACAGACAGACATCCGGATTTCAACTCTACTCGTCAMCCTGATCACTTTRGTATATATAACCCTATATCTGACTCTTTTAGTTTTAGGACTTACAAACAACCGTTATGTGATCAAAACTATAATACTCTCTTTAGCAACTTTGTTGCGAGAGTATAATAAACTTCTTCTTCATTTTTTCTGGCGTAGACAACGCTTACGCGGTTATAGCCGAGTTAACAAATAATCGCCAGTGGTTTCCTCCTTCCGCTATTTGGTGCCAATTCGAGATGCCAAGGCCAGCTAGTTCTTTCTCCACCTGGTCTATCCACCGAAGTGGAGGTTTTGCCTTACCTTCAAAACTGCAATGTTCTCTTGGCTTGTAGAGTTTGGTTTTGTTTATCGAGAGAGGACATTACTTTTCAATTGCCTACTCTGTCAAAAGTAGCACCTGCTGGCAAAAGTGATACTGTGTTGAATTTTAAGGCTGATATCCTGGTTGGTGTTGATGCTGGTTCCAAGATAGGCGAAATTATCTACCACTTCAAAATTATAACTTTCAACGGTGACAAGCGAGCCAGACGCGAATACGTTAACTGATTGATTCATGACAGGAAATATTTCGAAACACATAACAGAAGTCCCCTTGATATGGAGTCTCCTTGTCTGAAACATTGCTTGGAATCGAACGGCTCGGAGATGTCCTTCACGATACTGAGGGAGCTTTCGGTGTTGCACAATGTCAGCTTTGACAGCCTTATAAGTTTTGCGGGGATACTAAGTACAGACATAGCGGCATAGAGGTAGTTCCTTTTCGAGCTGACAAAGGCTTCCATTATCGGGACTTGTCCAAGATTTGGCGCATTGTTGAAAATCTTGTTGTATGGAGATTTTGCAGGATTGATACCACACTAATAAGGTTCTCAGTTTGTTGATGGTGGTTCTTCAGTCTTTCACACCCTACGCTCTATAAGAGGGTATATATGTCCCATTAAGGAGGTGGTAATTGTAGAAAATTGTGGATTCTCCCATTTGTGAACACATTTAGGTTCCAACCATCGGGCATGCTTCCGTCCGTCATTTTTGAATAGCTTGGCCGGTTATACATCGGCCCCTGCCGCTTTGTTGTTCTGCAGATGGGTGATTGCTTTTGGAACATCATCATGATTGGACAATGGAACGTCTATTCCATTGTCGTTGCTGATAGCGTACTATACGTCAAATGCATAAATTTAATTTCAAAGCTTCGCATATGGATACTTCATGTTCTTACAGACCGAAATTTGCTTTGTCGCGGTAAAGAATGTGATTTGCCTATCAACCGTTAAAGAGTGATCTATTTTTGAATCGCATTGTTATCGGCGACGAAAATTGGATTGCATGCATATAAGGTCTGCAAAAGATCTACCAGTTCAACCACTTCGAAGGCTGATATTCACCAAAAAAATGTGTTGTCTGTGTGATGGTATGCCATTTGAACTTTTGCTCAACAATACCACAATTAATTGCGCCAAATTGTTCGATGCACTCAAACAGAAGAGGCCAGAATTAGTGTAGTCTGTAGTGTTTCACCAGGATATCGCGAGATCTCATTGATGATGATGACTCGCCAAATCTTTTTTAGCTTTAAAGGGATGTGCTACCACACCCACCATATTTTCCAATCTTGGCATCTTCGAACTGTTACTTGTTCAGTCTCTACAAAATTTTTTGTATGAGAGAAGCTTCACCTCAAATCAGGACGTTAAAGACTACTTGGACTAGTTTTTGCCTGTAAAGATCAAAAATTTTGTGCACGTGGAATCAATCTCTCGCCCGAAAGATGGCGAAAATGAAGAATAGTTAATTTCATAAGATATTTTATACAATAAAAAAAATTACACTCAAACACAAAACTACTTAGCGAACAACCCAATATAAAAGAAAAGCACATGAACAGAGTATTATAGCCTCAGTGAGACCGGAATTTTTAATTGTTTTTTTTTTTTTTTAATATCATAAAATTTAAAGCTAATTTTTTCCAGTGCACTCACGTGACGTGACTAATGCAGCTCTGTGCATAAAATATTATATATGTACAATATTAGTGACCGCCGGGCATAAGATAAGTGCTCTATGACGCGTAGAAACTTGTCTGAGACCGAGACTCGATGCAGAAAAAAACATGAAAGGCAAAAACAGTTATTTATATATGCGCTAATGAAAATTAATAACGTTAAGTTTTTTCGCCACAAATTAAATTATAAAAAAATTATTTTAAAAAAATACAACAACAATTATGAATGAACTCACAGCTTAACTTACACATAGAAATAAATGGAACTAGAATATGAGATGTTAGAACTACACACTCATACACCGATTTGTGATGCTGTGGCAGCGAAACGGATACATTCATATATATATACATACTTGGATGTGTGTGTGCTGTGTATTACACACAGTCGTGGCAGGGAGATAGTATTTTTTTCTATAAACGCAGCAGTGCAGCGCTGCACTCTGAGTAGTTGTTGTATTTCAGTTTTTTGTTAATGCTTATTGAGTTTTTTGTTGTAGTCAGGCCAGGTGTTGAAGTACTTATATTAAATGCTGCAATTTTATTGTACTTGTTAATTTGTTGCTATTGTTTACTTTTCCATTATTTTCATTACTGTTGCATGTGATTATGGTACTTGTTGTTGTTGCTATTGTAGTTTTTACTATTACTGTTGTTGTTGCCAATGTTGCAATTGCTTTATGTTTAATTACGAAAAAGTGATTGTACAATTGCTGCCTAATAAATTGCACACATACATACATTCAGCTGTATATATGTATAAATATGTATATATATGCATATACCTACATACTTTGTATATGTATCTGTAGCTATGTAACCCATACAAATATTCATTTCAAAAATTTTGCTATGAAATGCAGTTGCAACATTTCGCAATTGCCACCCAGAGCACAGTTGTCTACATCTCTAAGAATCATTTGGTAACGGTTTCTTCGACTGTAACTGCGCATTCGCGACATTTTCTGCGATCAACACACCACAGTGCACAAATTGCAAGACAAAACCACAAAAATATCAGACAAAAAGTCAAAAATGTCAGCGCTTGGCGACGAGGAGCGCGTGGCCTTCTTGGGCGTTGGCTTGGCGGTGGCATGCGGTGAGCCAAAAGCCACGCAACAACTTACGCAACCGAAAGTCGCAATAGTATCGGCACAACAGCAGCAGCAGGATGAGCGTTGTGTGGACTTCGACGACGCACTGGAGCGGCTGCAAGGTGAGGCGTTGGCGCGCATGTTCGGTGAAAACGGTCGCTGGCAGGCGTTTTGGTGCTGCTTGCTGTCCGCCTTCCAAGGTGCCTCCACAATGCACATTTTCTGCTTCGTCTTTCAAGTGAGTGAATTTCATAATATATTAAAAATATGAGAGCATTTGCTGGCCAGAGTGCGTGACGTAACGCCATTACATTAATTTTCGATTTTTTATTAAACAAAAAATAATAATAATAATAAATAAATAAAAATCTCTTTAGGTGTTGTGTAAATATTGGCTTTGATTGAATTGCATAAATTGCATGTAGTGATTGTTTTATTATGTGTTTGCATTTTTGGTAAATATTTGTTTAAAACATATTTTGTTAATGTGCGCGAATTTGCACGAGCTGCAGTTGAAATTCTAACACTTCAAATAAATAATTCAGCGTGGCAAATGCATTGATACATACAATATATGTACATTAAATGTAAAACTGCACTCAAGCGGAGCACTAGGGTGATGATAAATAATTTTTAATTGAACAAATATTAAATTAAACTTGTGAAGTGATTAACAAAATATTTTTTTTTTGTTTTCTGCCAAATTAAACGGTTGCAACGAAATTGTGTGACGCAACGAAAATCCGTCACGATCTTTTTGCTTTGATCTTTCTTTTTAAATTTGCACCGAATTATGTAAAATTTTTATTTTTTGGTAAAAAACCCTTAGCTTAAAAATATAAGGTTGCCATATATTCGAATATTAAAATTAAAAAATGTTTAAATAATGAAGAAAATGGCAAACTGAAGAGGTAAAGCAAATTGCAAAGCTGAAACTTTTGCGACAGGGTTGCCACCTAATTCGAATTTTTTCTGATTAAAATTCGTAGGAAATATAAAATATTTGTAATAAAATTGTCTTACGCAACAAAAATACTTCACGATCTGCTTTTTTTGTTTTTTTTTTCGAAGCGAATCGATGGCTTATTTATTTTTCAGTGAAATATTGCTACTTTTAGTGTAAAAATGTATTAAAAGGTTGCCATTTGTTCGAATATGAGAAATAAAAAATGGTTAGATAAATAAAATAATGCGAAAATAACAAACTGAATAATTAAAATAAAAATATTTTTTAGAGGGTTGCCACCTTATTCAAAAATCTTACTACACTATGAAGAGATTTTAAAAATTTTCGGAACAATTACCACCTTATTTGAAATTTTTACCGCACCATAAAAATTTTTCAAAAACATTTATAATTATCATAAAAACTAAGTGACTTAATAAGGTTGAGATTTGATGTCACCTGCTTAAAAATGTATATTCCATAAGGTAAATTGCATATTACAGTATGGCTCTTAAAGTAAAGAAGAATCTTCTTACATTATCAAATTATTTAACACATTCCCAACAAGAATCATTGAAGTCTTTTACAACATTTCCGAAAATGTAATCAATTTTAAGTAAACCAATTTCACATTTTAATATTATAATTGTAGTTGAATTATAATGAATATGGCAAACATATTCCAGCTAAGATTACATGTTAAATTCTCTACTAAAACTATAGTGCACATTTTTGACAAATTTCTTTTAATATGAAATTAAGAATTATTTTTAATTATTTATGATTATAATAAGATGGCAACCATTCCAAATTTTTATTTTTCAAAATAATACAATTTCAAAACTCATAGAAACTGTAATAATTTTTGTTATACTTTTTCATAAGCTTTAAAATTAAAACAACTATTGTCACTGTCTCACTGATTAGGGTGGATCTAAAAAATATATTTTTCAAAAACTCTAAATAACTTTACTTAAAGCTATTAATGAGCACACCAAGAGTTGCATTCTTATTTATTTCTTCTTATAATGCCAATAAGGCTCGGTATATCGTGCATATATGTATGTATGTCCCACCCTAATGTAGCAATCTTAATAAAATTTAAAAGCTAGTTATGCTAGTTTGTTTTAAATAACATTGAATCTAAAAAAAATTTTAACTTGAAACTTTTAATTTGAAAAAAACTGAGAGTAGATTTTTCTCAAATATACCGTTAAATAAATACTAAAGTTTTTATTGCTTAAGTCACCACCCACATATTATATAAAACTAACGTTCTGAGAAAGCACTTTTGAGTAATAAAAACCTATTCTATATAAACCCTTCAAAATAGGTTTCAACTCCGTCAATGCTCTCTTTGGGTATAGAAAAAGTTGTAAATGCAGTCCAGTGTTTGCCATCAAAGAAGCAAAACTTTTTTAGAAAATATCAGTTACAAAAAATTATGAAAATGCAAATAGTCATTAATGTGTACCCATTCAGAACTTTTTTGAAGGTTTACCAACACTCATTAAATGTTGAAAAACATGTTGGAAAATAACTAATTAACACCCAAGCCACAAAGTTTATGTAAATATACGAAAAACCATGCCATGGCAACCAGAGAGAAAAACTCAAATGAAGAATAACATTAAACGAAATTACCAAAAACCACAAAAGTAGCATAAAAAACTCAAAAATTCAAAAAAAGAAGATTTTTCGGCGATATCCAATACCTCAGCACAGGTGGCTCATAAAAGTATTTCTTTTTTAAAAACGTTTCTAAAAAAATTCTAAAAAAGTTTTTTTACAGTTCGGTTTACTCAAAGCAATAAATACCACTACTCATACATATATATATGTATATAACGACGTTTGCCGTCATTTCACCCTTTTTTTCTTTTTGTAAATCCCCAATGAAGTAAGTAAAAGGTTTGACCTAATAAAAAATTTCCAAAAACCAATTAAAACGCTTTAAACACGTGAATATGATAGTAATGAATGGTAATAAAATTATTGTCTCAACAACGATTGCAGTCTTAAAGCACTCAAAAACGAAATTAGAAAATAAATTAGCTATAATGTGTTGAAGGTGGCAAACATCTATGAGAAAACCTTTTAATTTAAATTTCACGCGAAAACTCATTCGTCGAAATATTTTTTGTCTATGTTGGTATGACTGTCAGTGACATCTGTGCTAGAAGTCACAACAAAATAATCATTAGTGTTTAGTATACGCTTCTCGTTCTGAAGTATACAGATCATTCGCCGATTTTTACATTGAGTGAAATTATTCAACAAAGAAGCTCAATTCAATTGCCGATGTTTTCAAAATGTTCGAAAAGGTCTTCGGTGATAGTTGTTCGCAAGCAAGTGTTTTTGATTGGTACAAATTATTTAAAGATGAACCACGTCCAGAACGGCCATCAACATCAACTGATGTTCAACAGGCCAATAAAATACTGGTGCTTGAAAATCGACGATTAACTATCGGAGATCTTACTGTCATTGTTGGAATATTGAAAGATCACTTGAGATGAAGAAAAAGGAAAGAATGATTGGTTCCAATATCAGTAAATTTATCGAGAAACAGAGTCGCGTTAACGGCTATAAAACAAATCCTTCCGACTACCACAATGTCATGAAACATATTCTTACTGGCGATGATTCTCCTTTAATTTTCACCGCATTTGCCTGATTTAGCTCCGTGTGACTTCTGGCTGTTCAGTAAGCTCAAATGAAACTGCTTACTTGCCAAGAGGCGACTAGTGTATAATTTAGCTGCCATACAAACTGATGGATCAAAATTAAGTCCTTGTATGGAAAACCTTTTTAATTTAGAAGATATCTTCACAAAATGTTATATATACTATTTTCCTAAACAACGCTACTATCTCCGAACAAATTTTTTAATTCGGAGGACTATATCATATAGCTATCATACGAACTGATGGATCAAAATTAAGTCCTTGTATGGAAAACTTTTTTATTTTACAAGATATCTTCCCGAAATTCGACCTAGATTATATTCCAAAACAACGATTTAATCTCAGAACAAATTTTTCAAATCGGACCACTACAATATATAGCTGCCATTCAAAATGACCGATCAAACTTAAGTTTCAAACCTTTTTAGCACATTGCCGGCAAGTTTTGTGACAACTGTCTCCGCTTTTTTGTTCTTGTTACACACTTTGATTTATATGTGAATACTCATCATTCAACTAATGAAGCGAAGTCAAAAAAAAAAATAGCTGAACGCCAAGCGTTGTAAATTTACGTAGTTGAGAAGATAATGTCATGTATTTTGTTGTTGCTGTAATTACGCTGTCAGCAGGTTATTAACCGCAATTAAAGACGTGTTTTTGCTTAAACTATTTTATTTTAAATACTACGTTTTGTTGTAGACAAACGACAACAGAATATATGTACTTATGTTTGCGTGTTAGGCAAGTCAGCTAGTGCGTATGAGTAATCCGCGTTAGTGTCAAGTAGCAGGCGATCACTCATTGTGATGAAGTAATCTTAATTTGTTGTAGTTGCTTTTTTAATTTTTATTGCGGTTTCATTCTTTTTTATCCCTCTTTTGTTTTTGTAGTCTATTTAATGCTTACATGTTGTTTTTTCGGAAGCATTTTCAAGTTCAAGTTAGTGTTAACGGCAAACTCATCGCGGTTGCGCGAAATGAAAGTGTGTTTTTGTCGTTGTTGTTTTTGCAAAAGCGAGTAAAAGTTGTCCGTTAGACCCAATGGCGTTGCCCGTTTGCAATGGTCATGGCTGTAAAGCGGTTTATTGCTAATTCATACTGCTTTTAAGCTTTTTTGTTTGGTTGTTTTTCGCTCACTTTGTATTTGGTTGCGTTAGTTAGTGCGCTTGGCTTTTCGCTTTGACTTTGAACTGGTATTTCTCCACTTCCAGTCAGTTGGGACGGATATGCGTGTGTGGATTCAATTACCTCATAAGCATAAATATGAATTTGAGTGTCTAGTTTGGTTACACACTCCAGTTAAAGTTTAATCGCAAACAAATTCGTGTAAGTCTAGTTGTAGTCGCCTTATGGAGGTTAATTGTAATTGTAGTAAGCAGGGCAATGAAAATATTTACATAAACAATATCATTTCTCAATCGATTTAAATATTTTTCATATCAACTTGACTAATGATATGCGTAGCAATCCCAAATATGTTAAGAAGTTAAAAAAAAAAATTTGTTTCAGTGCAGAGTTTTTTCAATTGCCTCCTCAGTCCAAAGTAGCACCTGTTCACAAGAGTGATTATGCGTAGGATTTCAAAGTTGATATTGTTGTTGGTGTTGTGCTCTAAGATAGACGAAATTATCTACGACTTCGAAGCTATAACTGTCAATAGTGACTGCGAGCCAAGTCGCGAGTGCGATGACTGTTTGATGAAAGGAGATATTTCGTCTTGTCCTCGCCACAACAAGACCCATATGCTGCGCTTCCTTATCTAGTTGGGTAATTGCTATTTGAACCTCATCACAGTAGAGTAATGGTACATCTATTCCATCGGCATCAATTGGGGAATCTGGTTCGTCAACTCCTAATGTTACACCTTCACTGCCATTCAGCAACTGTAGAAGTGTTCCCCCCATAACTTCAGCATGCTCTGAACATCAGTCCCTAGATGACAACTTTGAGTCCAACAAGAGTATGCTCCGGCACTGAAAGCTTCCATTAGTCGTCGCATCTTTTCGTGGAAATTTTCGAACATTATACATATCGGCTAGCTTCTCAAGCTCTTCACATCACGCATATCGGTCTCTCTCTTTTTCTATCTGCAAATGCGTCTCACTTCCCTCTTCAACTCTCGTTATCTGTTGTGGTCGATCGCAACATTGTGAGGTAGACTATCAGCTTTCTCTCCACTCCGCCACGACAGTGCTCACGTACCATCTGTCATTTAAACCTTCTGAATTCGCGGTTTGTGGTTAAATCATCGGCAATGCTAATTCTTCACTCTTCACTTCAAACATTTTATTATTTTCATAATAAATTATATATGAAATGTCTAGCATATTGAAGAGCATTGCCATTGGCCATCTCGAAAATCGTCATGGACTTGTGTATCAGTGGAGCATTGTGTCAACGCCAGCTTATAAAAATTTATAATTTTTGGTTTTTGTTTAGCGTCATCACCAACTGATGCATCTGAATGCATTGTCGATAACAGAATGACAAGCTTCTTTTTTAGGGCCGTAGGAGCCCATGATAACTTTTTCGTGAAATCCAAAAACTGTCGAATACGAAGATACGCGAGTATCTTATTTGCTGCCATAACACTAGGGATGGAAGGTTTATTGTTTTACAGTGCCAACAATGGTAATATTCCACGATAACAAATGTATAGCAACAGGGTAGAGAGTAAAGAAGTTATCCGTGCAGATGTTTCTACCACTAACTACGTGTTTTTTGCATTACAAATATACCAGATCTTTATACCATACTTAGCTGGTTTCGACGGTATATACAATTGAGTAAATCCAGTACGGCCACAGTATGGATAAAGCTGTTCATCACACCTCGCGAATTGGAGCTGTCTTATTTTTTACGGTGATTTCGAGTATTACTGTCGTCGAATCTTAATAAACGCCAAATATTATGGAATCTCGTTAATCCCATTGTCGCGCGATACAGCGGATAAGAATTGAAGTGCCACATATCAAAAGCATGATCTGTATTTGAAATATTTACGCCAGCACAAGTCAAGATACTGAAAAATAAATAAATTTCAGGTATCGCAACGGACTTTCATTAAGTTTGGATGGTCAGAATTATATTCTTGAAAAATAAGTTCGGCTTTCTTGTTTTCGAAGTCGGTTGACAAGATTTCTTGAGAACTACTAAACCACTCTTCTTGAAACTTTACACAGGTCTTTGAGATACAATTCTTTAAGACTTCGATGAAGGATTTTTTTCCGATTACAACTATTTGAAAAATAAATGTCGCGAAATTTTCACTTAAATTTTCATTTATTTGTAAAAATGTCTGCCAAAAATCAAAATTTTAATTTATGTTTTTCCTTCGTCCAAGTTCTACATCAGCTCAGAAACCAATAAATTCCTCTTTTCGCTTCTAATAAGCAAAATAATCTATAATACATGTTTTTATGTTTAACAAATTTAGTTATAAAAAAATTAACTAATTCCAAGTTTAATTATAAAGATTATGCCTACCGGAGTTGCTTTATTTTTTACATCATTTGTTTAGCGGAAGAAAATAATTTTCCCATATTAATTAATAAAATCTAGTAAATTCTAATGATCTAACTATAATAATTACTTTTCCTACAAAAATATTAAGGAATACTCACAAATCCATCCATCCATTACCATATATTCTCACTTCTTCAATCTGCTACACTTCATTATTCTAATACTACTTATCTCGGAAGCTCATCAGCAGTTTTCCTTGAGAACAAATTCTTCCAGCAAAACTTTATTACTCATATCAGAGTAGAATACCGCTTTGCACTCTGAATTTCCCTCCTTCATCACAAACTGTTTTGTTTACACGAACAACCGAAATCAGATAAAACCGTTTACGGCAAGTATGAGCTGCTTCTACAGCGCTGTTAAATCGATGTTAGCGCTATGTACCGCCACTCACGCTGCACTACAGTGCGAAATGTCAATGTCAGCTGGGAAAATTGGTGTTGGTTTTTGTTAATTAAGTGAATTTATTTGTATATTTATCTATGCTAAACTAATTGCGAATACCTATTGCGCTCAACGGGTCACGTTCATGCCATTTTCGAGTACACTTGTGATTTTGTTTTAATTTTATATCAAACAGCTTTAAATATATTCATTATTATATATATTAGCAATACCTTGCATAAAATTAGCAACAGACTTAGTTGCCTACCTAAGTGCACGTAAAGTGTTTGTCATACTTTGACTGAATGAATTTTTTTAGAGTACGTCAACGTATTGTTACTGAAATTTCCATACAGCTGGTCGACTTGTGTTTGTAAAATTTTAAAATTTATGGCAGGTTATGATATAATTGTACGTACTTATATATATGTCTCATTACACGAGGATGACCGGATAAAACCATTAAATCTATATTTTCTAAAGAAAAGTAATTTTTATGAAAATAATACTCCTTCAAACTGAATTGAACTAGTAGTTGAAGACTGGGATGACATTGCATTGTAAAGAATTCGGATTGCAAAAGCTCAATAAAATTTAGAAAGCCTTGAGTGTGATACAACTATCGACTGTGGAAAACGGACGATTCAATATGAGATATCGGACATGATTTCACGATAGTCAACAAAGAATAAAAAATTGTTACAAGAAACCTAGTCGCTTGTCTGTTAAGTTGATAATACAAAACAAAATCTGTCTACCCGAAATATATTTTTGTGCACTAAGTAGCTTTAGTTCATCTTCTCGCAATAGTAGGAGTACGTCAAGAATCATAGGTAAAAATCGTACGCAAGCTGTCAAAGTTGTATGGATGCGAGTGTAGTGGAAATTTCACGGCCATTTCACCTCCATTGAGAATGAAACATTACCGCTCTCTTAGCTTCAGCGAACCAGAAATCATATCAAAAACTGACATTAGCCATCTTAACAAATTTGTTATAGGCTCAAAGAAAGCTTTAAAAATCCCCTTATACCGAGTTCCCTTATACCGAGTTGCTGACGAGTACTTTCAGAGAGCGGGAGTGCAAGTCGAGTAGAAATCGTTCGTCTACCTGTTGTGATTGCAACTTCTTGATGTCGAGACTTCTTCCTTGTGTCGAACCTCTTTTGCTGCACAGAGGCGGGTGCGATCCTTGGCTGCAACAAGTTACTGGTCCGAGTCGATGTTAGGACCTCGGTGCGTATGCGCGTCTAAAACAATGGAAACGTGTGTTCCGTCTATCACAACATGATCGATCTGGTTGGTGGAATCTAATCCGACTGCTGGAATCTAGTACCACAGATAACCGTATTTCGAAACGAGGCGAAATCGATCAACCTCAAGCCATTTGAGGATGTTTGCTCATGGACTCTGAATTTACCGACCGTAGTGTCAAAAATACCTTCCTTGCCCACCCTGGCCTTAAAGTCGCCAAGCACGATATTAGATGGCATCCTTGTTCACATCGCTCTTTTCTTCTGTCGGGGTGTGGGCGCAAATCAGCGAAGTGTTGAAGAACTTTTCTTTGATGCTGATTGCACAAAACGTTCATCCACCAGGGTAAATGCCAGGACTCGCCGGCGGAGTCTGTCTCCCACCACGAATACCACACCGAATTTTCAATGCTTTATATGGCCACTGTAGAACCGTGGTCGTCTTCAAAGGAAGGGTCTCTTATCCGAGGCTTGTTTCTTTTTCACTAGGAGCATTTTTTACGTGGCGGGTCCGAAACCTAGGTCCCATCTACGGTAGAGGGATTGGTCGCCTTATTATTTCAATTCCCAGAGGATACCTGGTTTAAGACCGGAAATCGTGACTTGGTTGAGCCATATACTCGTATACAAGAATTTATTCTGGATGCTCCCATGTGAATGGCGCTCAGAGAACTTTCCTTCGCTTGAGTGAACACATTACTTCATCCTCCACTTAATACTATTGGTCGGTATATTATCTAAGTAATTTATTTCGCATCTTTAGGAGTTTTTTAACAGCACAAAGCTCTTCGTTGTGTCTCTCAAAGAGTTCTAATTGGAAAAGAACCACAAACTAATATACATACATATACCTTTAAAAAGTTTCTTTCGGAGATTTTCTGTCAGGTTTATTTTAGAAAAGTATATTTACCATATAAATTAGAACTTCTTATGGTACAGCACCAACACTTAACAGCCGACTTGACATCTGAAACAACCCTCGTAATTATGAATAATTTTCTATTGTTTGTGCCAGAAATTCTCACACATATCCGCACCGGTAGTCCGTGAAAAGCCATAGATTTATTGGCGTCTATGAAACTGCACTTATATTTAAATAAATTGTAGCAGTGGCAACACCATGATATAGACTAATAATAGTATTTATATAAATATCTTTGACAATTATTTACTTACTTATAAAAAACTAAAATTACCGCTTATTTAAATATATCACCAACTAGACCATCGCCAAGGACTACTGGTGTGCACGCCCTGATACCGCACCCGATATGGATGTATCGCTGTGGCGCAATCTAAGCCAACCTACTGGCGCTTGCTCTATACTAAATTTAAATTACTCGCTGCTACCTGAAACCGTTGGCACCGCTGGCACAGCTGAAACCGCGCAACTAATAAAATGCAGCAATTTTGAATTCTCCCGTGAAGATGGTAGCGCACACTCGATAATTGAGGTGTTCGGCTTGGTTTGCGGTCGTGAGCACATGGTGAGTGTGGTGGAAATGTGCTTCTTGGCTGGCGCAGCGGTGGGCAGTGTGTCGAGCGGCTGGATCTCCGATCGTTTCGGTCGCAAGCATACGCTGATGGGTTTCGTTGTGGTACAAATTGTTTCCGGTAACTACAGCTTATGGAATTTTCGTTGGAAGATTTTAAAATGAGACATTTTTTCTTCGTTACAGGCACTTTAATTGCTTACTCCGCCAATTTGGCTATGTTCATGTCGATGCGTGTGTTTGCCGGTTTTGCCTCCATGACAGTGACTGTGGTTAGCTTCGTTCTCGTCGTTGAGTTGGTTTCTGGTAAATGGCGTACCATAACGGGCATTTTAAATATTTTGCCAGTTCCGATTTCGTATATACTCATGGCTGTCATAGCATATTTTGTTCGAGACTGGCGGAATCTGCAATTGGCGATTACCCTACCATGGTTATGCATGTTGCCGATGTGGTAAGTGAAGTCTCTACACAAATTTGACAATATAAAAAGAAGTAATAGTTCTTATCATATTTTCATGGGCCCTTTAAACAAGGATAAAATTGATACGAAGACTGGCGTCTCTAAAGAAATCAGCTTCATTCAGTATATTCGCACTAATATCTACCTCGAGTTCTGAATCGAGTAATAGGCGACCCTAGCTTTCTATAACTGCTTGCTCGAGCCCTAAATAATATTCACACCCTGAATAGGGTAGGTATATTAAATTTGCCACGAAGTTTGTAACACCTTAAAGAAACCTTCAAATACACTATAAAATACATACATAAATGATTAGCTTGACGAGCTGCGTCGATTTAGCAATATCCTACTGTCGGTCCTCAGTTCCACAGTTTTTTAGATATAGATCTTCCCTTCAGGCAGCTGCTCACTTGTCGGAGCCTCGAACTACTATAGCCTATAATAATAGCATCTTAATTTATGTGTTTTACATACATATGTATTCGTATATGTATGTAAATTATGCCATATATATGTATATATATATACATAAATTTTGGCCCCGATTAAGTATTGTTATCCTGTTAATGCAAAATTAATTTCTTTGCATACCTGGGCCTCAAATCGCATACTCACAGGCCACTTATTTGTTATCAAGCTGACATTATCCCTTTTTCGTCAGCCATTTTAACCTTTTTTATGCGCTTGACTAACCTGGAATGTGCCCATTAAGTATTCATGCCTTCACATAGTGCGGTATGTACATATGTGTGTATGTAATTCATGCTGACATTTTCCTTCAAATTCCTTGCAATCGACCCTTTGGTTTATGCAACGAAAATCGCTTTATTGAAATTAAAATCAATTTCATTTCACCTCAATCGGGGTCGTCAGCTAACAATGGCGCCTTATGCCGCCCTACTGATGTACCGTTTGCTTTGCTCATGCTTAATGATTTCAGCATTCCAACTATATTTTGCTTTTGCTTTCGCAATCGTATTTTTGCTCTTGTAACCTGTTGGTACAGAGTATAATAGTATTGTTCACCTAACGATGGGGGGTTATGTATTATACATATACAATTTATAAATGATCGGAATTACGAAACGAGTTAAAATTCGGGTGGCTGTCTGTCCATCCGACCATCCGTGCTAGCTGTAACTTGAGTAAAAATGTAAATATTTGATGAAACTTGATACATATGTAACTTGGTAAAATAGAAATGATGAGTTCGTAAATGGGCGCAATCGAACCAATGCCACGCCCACAAAATTCTATTAGCCGAAAACGTATTCAGACCCATAACCACGCACAAAATTAAGATATAGATCTCTAATTTGGCACAGGCTAACGGAAAAGGGCAAACAAAAAATTAAAAAGTGGGCGTGGCACCGTTTTCTAATAAGTTTAGTGTACTTAACTCCAAAAACACTTAAGCTACAACAACCAAATATTATAAGAACTTTTACCGATAGGTTGAAAATGGATGAACTCCGATTATAGCCTCGACCACTCTCCATACAACGGTACTGGTAAAAACTACTTATAACTAAATACGCCAGAGATACAAATTCTTAAAATTGAGACCAGTGACTACGAATTTCGAAACTAAATTTTCATAATTTCGACTCATTGTTGGATCGTATATCTTTCCATGCTGAAAGAGCGGGAAGAAATGTAGCGTCGTTTGCTGTCCCTATCAGTCTACTTTTGTAATGATCGTTGTAAACCCCTATATAAAGATTTTCGAACTTCGTTACGTTAATAAAATTGCAAGGGCATATTTTAATCCAAAATATATAAAATTGCTTCAAAATTTATTCTCAAGTATACACCTGTATTTAAAATGTTCATGTTGGTCAAAATACGTGATATTTTACTATAACTAAATGGAAAAGTTTTCTCAAAAATTTTGTTAGATTAGAATTGGTCGAACCCACATTTAATGAATTGTGATCTTCTGGTTGACGTTTCCACACACTTAAAGAGGTTTTTAACATAATTTTAACTTTCTCGAACTAAGAATAAAGCAAAAAAACCTAATCTAAGTTTATGGTCTTCAATATAAATCAATAATACTATATAACAAATTTGTTTGAAATTTATTCACGACTTCACGATTTTTAATTCGTTCACAACATTTTTTTGCTATGAAGTCGAAGAATTACCTTTGATTCTTGCAACTTCAAAGAGATGAAATGTTTGGTTACACCCGAACATAGCCCTTCCGTACTTGTTCTATTTTATTTGACTGTTTTCACATGAGTGCAAGAATTTCCCGCAAAGATTTGATTGCTTATAAGGATACATATGTATTTAAGAATGTCTAAATAATTTGTTTGCGGTGTATCTGCTTATTTGGATTATCATTTTATGCTTTGTTCGCGTCTTTTGGTGCTATCGACTCATGAAACCCCTTTAAATGCTTTCATATGCCTGATTTTTTTTTAAGATATGAACATATGTTCATGTACGTATGTGTGAGTAAATTGAGGGCTTTTGGCTGCGCTCTCTTAACTATCATCAAATCAAATGATAAACTGATTCAATTGGTTATTGCTGTTGTTGTTGTTTGCTTTTGAATGCCGGATATAGAGTATATACTCATATATTTTTTCGGAAAAGTTGAGCTAGAGCAGTACTTACAATCGCTTATTAGAGTGGCGTAGAGAAGAAGGGTGATATACAATTTCTATGAGGGATGAGAAATTTGCTCAATATTTTTCAAGAAAATATTTGAATAGTTTGCGAGTCCCTAGTTTTGTAATCAAGGGAGAGAAAAGAGCTATATTTTTTTTCTGGTATTTCAACACAACCAAGAAATAACGTAAATTTGAATCAATAATCGCAAAATCGGTTGTATTCACATGTTTAACTTAACTTAACACTATTCAATCATAATACAAGAAGAATAACCTCATCTTAGTATATTACATGTGTTTTTTTTTATCAAGTTTTGTGGCGAAGACTTAGTTACATAACTTTGGATATCGGTGTTACATCACCTGATTAAGTGATTTCCTTTCCATTTATTTCTCCATATTACTACCAAATATATGTATGTACTTATGTACTCCCACATCTATTCTTCCACATTTAATCATTCAATTTTCTATTTCTCCCACATGCCAGGTACTGCATGCCAGAGTCGCCGCGCTGGCTACTTGCACAAGGGCGTCTCAATGATTTATATGCGCTAGTAGAACGTGCTGCCGAGCTCAATCAGCGCACACTGCCGCCAAACTATAAGAAGACACTTGAAGCTGCAGCACCGACACCAATACTCAAGCCCATCAATGCATCAACTATGGTCAAAAGTCAGCTGACGAACATACAAGCACAACAACAACACACACTGCCAGCATTTATGACGACGTCTGAAAGAGGGGGTCATACCATTGAAGCGGCAATCGCCGACACTACCGAAGCTGTACCCGATATTCACGAGAATCCATTAAAGGTGGTCTTTAATCGTTTTTATTGGCGCACAACTTGTCTGAATTTGATTGTCTGGTTGACTTTGATTATCGTCTACTATGGATTGACCTTGCATTTGAGCAATTTGGGTGGTGATATCTATTTGAATACGGTGAGTAGGAGACCGGGCAATTAAAGGAATTGCGAATAAGTATGTGTGTTGCGAGAAATTTTATTAATTAGAAAGTTTTTATTAAGTGTTCTATGACAATAAGCAAATTCGTTGAGGTAGCAATTAAACATTTTGCTTTCAAAAATTAGCACTGAGTGCGCCATTTTGATGCAGTCTCCTGGGACCTCTATAATCTTGCTATCTCTTTTAATTTGGATTTATCTCAGGAGCTTTTCGCCTAGCTCCCCCGAAAGGGGCAGACAATTGCGAGCACGAAATTTTTTTGATATATCTTTGGCGAATATAAGATCAAATTTGAGGCCTTCAAAGGCCTCGCTGATTTTAGTGACCGCGGTTCGTGGACTTGTTGACCATGTTCCTTTCGCTTCATTCTGCGACCGTTTGCTCTTCTGGGCAACCGTATTCTCTGCTGTGTTCTCCGGTGTACTACGACTGGTACATTCGGGTACACTGCTAATCATCTCCTGACTGGAGGCGAGGAGAATGTCTTTGGCAAACTCCGTTAGGGTTTATCACACTTGTTATTTTTGTTTGTTTTCTGTCTAAATTTTTTATCTTACGAGTACTCCGGAAAGAGTTGGTCTTCTTTCGCAGAGAGGGTATGCGCTGAGAAGGCGTTTTGTACCTCCGACCTTGCCGAGGCATCGGAGTTATGAAATACATAAGTCTTTGCTATGTTTTTGAAGGAATTGCATTAGAGGGTTTTCTTCTTAAGGAATCAAAATAATTTTTTTTTTAAATTTATTTTTATATTTTTATTTATTTATATTTTTGTATCTCAGATCGTTGCCGGCGCAATTGAAGCAGTCACTGTTTGTGTCAGCATTTTTGTAGTCTTGAAAGTGGGTTTGCGATGTAGCCTGATAGCATATATGCTAGTACCCGGAATTTGTTGCTTAGCTACAAATCTTGTGCCAACCCGAGATTTAAACCAAACTGCCGTGGTCGCGATGGCAATAATTGGTGAGTTATGTTTGGGAGCAAACTATACAAATTATTCAAATATACATATATACATAAATATTTATCTTTTACAGCAAAATGTATTATTGGCGCCAACAATGCCATTATTCCATCGTACACCGCCATGCAGTATCCAACGGTTGTGCGTAATTTTGGTGTGGGCATGGGTAATCTGGCAGCGGGAACTGCCTTAATGTTAGTACCCTATATGTGGCTGTTGGTGAGTATAACTAGGTTTTATAGAAGACATACTCTTATTTATACTCTCTTAAAATGTTGCACGAAGTATAATAGCTTGGTTCATTTGAAATGGAGTAGAGGTCGCAAAAGACATGATTGATAATATAGTTCAGGACCCTACATTCATCAAATGCATCATTGATGCTGACGAGACGGTTTTTTTTTTTTTTTTTTTTTGGAGTTACAAGTTGCATTTACTTACCGTTTTGCACTCTTAACGTATATTGTTGATTTTGTTGTTATTGTAACAGTTATCTAGTTCCCACGAGTTCTTCTTCTTCCTTATTGGCGTAGACACCGCTTACGCGGTTAGAGCCGAGTTTACAACATGCCGAGGCTGTTTTTTTCTTTTCATTGTTAGCGTTTTTTTACATCCGGTGTCCAAAATCGAGCGCTCATCCCTGGGGAGGGGATGTTTCGCATTCAAACGGCTGTTCTTTGGATACTTGCTCTAAGACCGGAAGTCATGAGCTGCTTGACTATTACGTAAAATAATTGTTTCTGAGTGAGGAATTTACTTCTACTCCCAAGTGAATGGCGCTCAGAGAACTTTCCTCGCTCAGAAACAATTCTTTTTCGGGGTCACTTGGGAGAAGAAGTAAATGGCGCTTAGAGAAAGTCTCCTCACTTACGTGAATTTCTACACATGGATCCATCCTCACACGAAACTTGATTTTCGATAAACAGCCCTTGGGCGGATAAAATCCGGGTCGATTCCGTACGTAGAATTGGCTGTGATAGGAATTGAATCGAATTGAAGTGTTCAATATCGTCTCTCATGATCATATTCCGAACAATGGAATTACGTATGCTCTACATGCTCATTGTGTCATAGTAAGTAAAAATCTTCTTCGCGGTGGATACTTTTTAGCCATAACTCCATGCTGGGAATTAATCGGAACGTCCATGGCCCCTTTCGACTGACTTGGCGCCGTTTTTGTTAACTCATCACCATCTTTGCTGGAAAATTTTCTTTTATATTTCTGTGTGGTAAATTCCTCTCAGGCATCTTAAACTCTTTGAGCTAATATATGTAATGCTATAAGCCTACGATTACAAGGGCAGAAGCAGAAATAAAGAGATGCCCAGCTTGGAAGTGAGAGGGCAATTTAAACCTTCTGTCAAAACTTCCTGAACTTGGACAGCCGACAGAGTGCAATAGGTTTTAACGTTTAGCAATTGGAAACGAGGGATGATCAGATTGAATTCTTACCAAAAAAATACGTACACGGAGGAATTTCTTCTATCGTTCACGGTCCTCAGCACTTCAGCCAGGAGTCTTCTCCTATTTTTTGGTCCATGGTTATTAAACATCATTCGGGCTTTTTCTGTGCGTTCTTTATAAGACAAAGTGACGAGACGATGGCCTATGAATATAACGTCGAAAACCTCAACCTCATTATCGATAAGGGTTACAAAGTTCAAAATATTTTATACCGTCTTAATACATTATATTTTAGAATTTTTCTTTAAAGCAATTTGATTTTATACAATTTTGTTTCTTTTCTTTTTCTTGGTCCTTGCAGGAACACGTGGACCCACTGCTGCCAATGAGCATAATGGGTGTGTGTGGAATTATTGGCGCTATTGCGTTATTCCTTATGAAGGACATTGAACACTAGAGATATGCTAAAGTATGCATTAGTAAAGGGCAACTAGAGAGAATCGGACGCTTGGTCAATTTCTTCTCATAAATTTCAAAGAAAAGCCAAGAACAACATAAAATATACGTAATATTAGACGATCAGACCGCATTGGCCAACATTTCGAAGCTGTCTGAACTGTGATAAAAGTAACTATTGGGCAGTTTGGAGATGTGAAAAATTTATAAAAAAAAATGTCCACAATAGTTTTAGAGAGGAAGTGCAAAAATATGTAATAAAGGGTATACAAAATGTATACGCATGTAGTTAAAAGTAAATAACAGAAAAGTAAATGAAAATAATGGTTTAGGATGTAAGTATTTTATTATTACCAACACAAACAATGTTAATGTTTCTTGCCTCACTTAAAACATATCTAATTGGAAGCCGCATTTATATTTTTACTACCAAAAAAAACTTTTTTTATGGAAGAAACCTTGGCACCGCTGTCACTTGAGTACATTTTTCATCACTTAGTTATTAAAATTACTCTAACAAAAGTGTGAGGTATTTTTTTATGTATGCATTTTTACTATAAATTAACTTTTTTTTGTGGAAATTTCAAATTTCCAAAAAAGTAATTAAGTTTTACTAAGCTTTTAACTGTCGTCTCAATATGCAAAGCTCTCTATCTGTTACAATCACCACCAAAACTCACGATAAAAGCTTTGAAAAAAGCTCACATGCTTCCGAGTAAATAAAACACAAAGCCGAAGAAGAAAGCTTTGAGCTTCATGCAAATATACATATTTACTAAAGCTTGGTTATGTTCAATTAAGTTAAGTTTATACCTATGAATCGCACTTATATGGGTTTTAAATGTATAAACAATTCTTCATAACATCGAAACAAATAAATAATCAAAAAAAAGTTATTAAATATATTTTAACTAGCGCTTGATTAGTGCAATTGTCTCCAGAAATTATTAATTCAGTTAGAAATAGACTCCAGCAAACAAGACGAGTTCAAGGTATAATTAAAAGCAGATTATTAGTAATTTAAAACTCTAAAGCAAAAATTTTTGTAGTACATAAATTTTTTTTGAAAATATTGATTGCGCTTCTCAAGCCTTTTAAAAATGTAAGTTCAATGTTTGAATTGCAGTTGAAACTGTTATAATAATTAAGGTCTTGCCTTGCTTTAATTTGTATGTAAGGTTTTATTTTATCTGCAATATAACGGGATACCTGATATTCTCTAAGATTTTGTTTTATTTATTTAATTCCTCAAGTCCAACAACATTAATTCAATCAAGTAGAACTTTCTCAGAAATGGTGTTAACACAGCACGCTTGGGAGAGGTTTAATCTGCGAATTTAGAAATACATCAGAGGCAATGCTGATGAATATTGAAATTAATCTTACCTAACAAATAAGGAAGACAATACTTCTTTTAGAAACATCGAAAGGAAGTGAAAGGCAGATAATGGACCGTCGATTTTCAGATCATTTTAGGTGTGTTAATAACGAGATTCATAAGACAGTATAGGGTCAACAAACTTAAAGGAGTGCAGAGCAATCCTATTAATTGAGTGTAAAAAATATGGTATCCAGATGAACACAAAAGAACAATCCTATTAATTGAGTATAAAGATTATGATCTTCAGATGAACACAGATAAAACGAACAAACAATTACCACAACAGCCGGTTCTCCGATCTCGGAATTGACCCGGATTTTAACCGGCCAAGAGTTGTTATTTCGGAGATCTAATCTGGTTTAGATAGGAAAGTCTTATTTTAACTTTGTCATAGAACGAACTAAATATGTAAATAATATTTTTAATGTTTAGGGGTCGGAAAATTTGGAATCATTTCGACGGTTAAAGCAAAGCACAGAAAAATTTAAAAGTTATATAATTGATGTGATTACTGAAAGAAAATATATTATTAAAGAACATTTTAGGGCGCAATTTCAAATATTGTAACTAGAAGGTAAGATGCTACGACCCCTCGCATACGAGATTTGAGAACATTTATTCCAATTCAGAGAAATCTGTAATTTCAATCACTAATCATAGAAACTATCAATACGACAATAATTTTAAGTCATCTGCATTTAGCAAAAAATTAGGAAAAGAGAAACAACAGAATCGTTGATAAACTGCACAAGGAGAAGAGGACCCAAAACGCTTTTTAGTGGCACTCTCGATGACGCAATGCAAAAATCCGACGATACCCTATCGACAATAACAACGCAATATATATTGCGCAAATATGACTTCATCTACTTGTACTTCAAGAAGACAGAATGAAAACCTAAAGAGGATAATTCTTTAATAAAAATTTTGTGTGAAACTGTATCAAAGGCTTTGGAGAAATCTGTATAAATCCAGCGGAGATGACAAACATGCAATAATCACTGTATGTAATTGTAATTCTAACTACACCCTTTCTAACATATTTAAGGATAAACAAACAAAGGAACAACAAAGGAAGAACATTTTTTTATATATATTCAGTAAAGGTAGTTCCAAGCTCATCATGTGCATAATATGATTTGAAGAATTCAGCAAACGACAAAATTATTGAATGGATTTCTTAAAAATGAAAAAAAAAACTATTATCAGCATCTAATCCAAAAAATACATCATGCAAAAGATCAAGAAATCGATCAAGACTATTTTAATAGGCGTTAATTTGAATCAGATGGAGACTAAGCATTATATCAATAAAATATAACTGGTGAAAAAATGAAACATTAAAAGGAATAAGGGCAGGACTATAAGTGCGACCGGACCAGACAATATTGTTTAGTTAAAGTCACCAAGAACGCAAATAATTTTCTATTTCGACTTATTTAACACCAGTGAAGAAATATTATTTGCAGATGAAGATTCATATCTTACACAACTCTATCGAAATATGAATGATATCATTTTTTCGAAATTTTACACTATTTTTGCAGGCACTCTAAAGATATCAATTGAACACGTACATCATATCGTTCACGACAACGAATTGATGATTCGGAGCAGTGATTGGAGATGTTCAAATGTAATAAACCCGAGTTCTTGCATGGGAACACGGTTACATTGTTTCACTCCGAAGTCCAATTGACAGTCATCCGAATGAGTATGACTGCCTGGAAAAAGCAAGGAAAGTCAAGAGTGACTATTACTTAATGTTATTGGACCGTTTGAAGAACAAAATCTAAAAACACGGCCATATTTGTGATAAAAAGAAAGTGCTGTTTCACCAAGCCATTGCACCGTTTCACAAGTCAGTGCAAACAATGGCACAAATACATGAATTCGAATCGCTTCCGTATCCCCCATATACTCCATATTTGGCCCCAGTGATTATTTCCTAAAAAGAACACTCGCTAGGAAGAAATTTTCATCGAATGCAGAGGTCATTACCGAAACTAAATCGTATTTTGAGGCAAAGCACAAATTGTGCTACGAAACTGGTATCGATAAATTTGAGGGGATCTATAATCAGTGTATAACTCTTGAAGAGCACCATGTTGAACAAACATAGCGAATTTTTCTTAAAAAATGTGTCTTACGATGGTAAGCTGGGGACTTTTATACCTGTTAGGTGTCCCCCTGAATGAGAAACTTATTCAATGTTTCCAACTAAAAGATGTTGCGTCCTTTATAAGGTCATATAAATTCTGAGACAACAAAACATACCTCTGATCTTTTATGATGTCAAAGCTTACCTAAAAACACCGTTTCCGTCAAATGAATATAGAAATGAGCAGAGTTGCATTTATTGTTACTACGTGAGGAATGTAAGTAATCACTGGCTTATGCAACACCCGAAATTTAAAAAAATGAATGAACGGTTTTTTCCTTGGATTTACGCTTATGAAGTAAAGTGAAAGAAGAGGAGCTGAACTCATTTAAAACCAAGTCACTCATTATCGAAATCAGTCTTAGTGTTAGTGTGTATGTTTATCACGTATATTAGAGATTTTTTTTTCTTTTTCTTTTTTTTGTTTTTAACGGTTTTGGTTATATAGTACGTAGTGATTTTGGTTTCAAATCCTCCCTCATTCCTATTTAAAACGGTGTTTCAATATTTTTGAAAACTTTTTTCAAGTTCGTGACATAATACTTCGGAAGTGTGCGGATAGCAGTTGTTGCTGGAAGACTGGACTGTTTCGATTGTTAAAAGACAATGTTGGATGGGCGTCACGCATGCGCTAAACCAAACAAATTTTTGGTGTGTGGCGCAAAGTTATAAAAGATTTGACCGAATTCGAAGAGACAAAAAAATGTTTTTTTTTTTTTGGCATACAACAACAATCAAGCATTTGTATATACACACAGGCGCAGCAAATGATTTGCGTATGCAAAGCACAAACGAAATTTATTGCTCATTGACGAAAACAAATGGTGCGCAGCAATTAACTGTACAATATCGTGATGTGATACATTCGACAGACGTGCGTATGCTTAACGGAATGACAATGCGAGCAGGCGATTACTATGAGTTATAGCTCAATAAATTGTTTTTATTAAGCGCCATTATTCCAACTTCTGCTAATTTTACTTTTGCAAAGTGTTTAAAAAATGTTATAAAACTTTTTTCTGAAACACTTTTATTAAAATAAATATGTTTTTGTGTGCTACCAACAAGCGCACTTCCACCGGAAGCCCGCGAAGCACTTCCTGCGCACATGCACACGCTTCAAAGCGAAGCTTTTAGACCACTTTCCAGTCTAAGGCGTACAAAAAGCTCACTTCCAAGCAACTATTTATATATATATATATACATATATATGTATATCTATACATGTATTTGCTTGTTTGTGTGTTTGTGCGCATAAAACAGCTGCTGATTTGATTGTTTCTCCTTCCGCGCTACATTAAAAGCCGTTACAATTGTTGTTTTTGCTGCGTCAACAGAAGCCATAAGCCCAGCGTTCGGTATAAAAACGAAATGGAAGCGTGTGGCATAAAGCATTTGACAAGCGAGTTTCAACGAAACGGTTATCAACACCACTAGCCCGTCAGTAAACGCCCAGCCGCAAAGAAACTGCTGCGAATTTGCGCAAAAGCAAGAAGTGAAAGACAAAGCAAGTGAGAATATCAAAAAACGCTATAAAAATATACACTTTGCCTTTGTGTTTGTGTAGTGTGTGTGTTGGTGTGCGTCTGCGCATTAGAACCGGAAGTGCTTACTTTGAACACAAATTAAAGTTTAATAATTAAAAAAAGAAGTAGTTAAGCACGTTGCAAACCGCAAATTACAACAACAAATAATTTTAAATAACCAACAGCGGAATTGGAGTAATACTTGGCGCGTGCAAATATGCAAGTGCAACATTTTGTGGTAAGTTGTTTTCGTTATTGCATTACATGTTACCATAAACGAAGTGATTTTGTAACTTTGTGAGGCCGTTAAGCGCGCAACGACCAAAAAAAAAGTGAAAAAATAAAAACGTTTTTGATTGAGTTTGTGGCTATAATATTTTTTTATATTTTTATTTCTCTTGTTAGTTATAATTTTTTCTTATTTTTAACTTTAATTTTTT
>NW_017537290.1:400826-473208 GCF_001853355.1 Bactrocera latifrons
TTTTTTATTATTATTTTGCATATTTTTTCAATTTTTTTAATTTAAATTTTTGATTTTCTACTTTCATATTTTTTGGTTTAATTTTTATCTTAACTACTATTGTTATTGTAGTTGTGTTTTTTTTTATCATCTGAAACACATTGCACGTCATGTGGCAACCATAGCTGATTTTACAACGAGTTACGAGCGTGTGAGTGACAGCTCAAAAGACTTACAGTCCAGCTTATTATCTTTTGGTGACCGACTGTCATATGAACGCAATGCCCAGTGGGTGTTTTACCAATTTTATGATCTCGTTTTCGTTCGAAATTATTGCGCGCGTTGTTTTGCTTTATAGTATAGTTGTTGCATATCTGCATAAGACAGATTATGGATATTTTTATCGCTGCCGCTAATGCTATTAACGACTTACGTCGACTTTATACGTCATTTCGTGCGCAACTAACATGAATAGTTAAATTTTCGGCTCAATTCTCTTTTTTTATGACATAATTACGTTGTGTTCGGTGTGCTGTGTAAAATATTTAAATATCATGTAAATGAATTGTCTTAATTAGCAACAATTTTTAATGAACTTCTTAATCAAACAAACCTCAATATATTGTTGTTGTTGTTGTTGTTGTTGTAGCGGCAGAAATCTGCCGAGTTGACAATCCTTGGCCGGATAACAATCCGGGTCCGGTCAATAGATCGTTCAAATGTTCCATTAAAATGTTCTGTTAAGCTCTTGTAACATAACATTTTTATCTTCAATATAAAAAATATAAAACTAACGTTTGCCACAACACAGAACAGCAAAGAAATCAATAAGCGTTGATAGTTGTTTAAAAATCCACATCGGTACAACCTTTTTTCGTTGTTGTAACAATAAAACGATTTAAAATAGTTTTGAAAAAGTACTTCTGTACAAATTAGAACACTTCTCTCTTCTGATAGAACTTTTTATCAGAGTAGTGGTTTACAAACTTCAAGTGAGAGTTCTTCTTAAACTGCTCGTTCTAAAAGCAGATCTTGAAGAATGAATCTACATTTATGTTCAATTAGTGGAGTCATCTTGCGATGATGAAAAGTTACTTGAAATGTCCTGATCCCAGCTCAAAATTTCAACTTCTTACATTATCAAGTTAAAATGGGATAATCAAGTTAATAGTTGGAATCGAAAGTGAACAGACAAATCAATCTGACTTAAGAAGGCTGGCCTGAAAGTATTTATAAATATTTTTAAATTTGAAGATGCATAATACTGTTATTTTATAGGTTAGTTCAGGTTAGACAGGCTGACCGTCAAGCCATACATAGACTTACTGACATTTTGTAATGTCAAACGGAGGATCTTAATGCTTTTTGCGAATATTAAAAGAGATTGAATATCTAATTTTGATAATTCAACCAATCTTTTGAACTACGAAGCTCTTGGATATTTAAATTGATCACTAAACAAAGCCACAAAGAAGCAGAGAGAGGTTCCAGGGTCTTCTGCCTTGCACTTTTATAGGCATACCAACGGTACTAAACCTATCTGGCGTCCTAAAATAATTTCGATACTTTGTCTCTTTTTGTGCTCAACAATTCAATGTCACCTCAATCGCACTTAACAAGCTTCTGGAATTGTTCAGAGTCCTTTGTGACCATATGTTATATAAGAGAGGTCACAAACAAAACCTCAATTAATTTCTATCTATCAGAAAATGGTTAGTTGATTTTGTGATGGTACTGGCATTCACAGAGAAATTGGAAAACTGTTTAACTGTTATGCACTTCCAGCTTGCAGCTGTGGCAAATATTGTTATAAAGCGGGATCATTTTTAGCGGTAAGTCTGTATATACAATACATGGATCTTAATAAAAGGCCTTTGGTTCTATTCCTGCCATATTTGGACCATAACTGCTTTGTTATTTTTTTACTTAGATTTGCTCTGAACTATGTATTCAAAATGCATATCAAGCTCTCTTTGATACATAGTATAAACTCCGCCTTTGATTCGTCCAAAGACGCTCGTCAGCCTTTTCATTGCCGAAAATGTTCCTGTGACAGAGAACGCAAACTATGAACAAGTGGCGAGAAGCTTAAATCTTTTCTGTAGTTGTTGACTAAGATGGGATTGATCTGTGATGTTAACAATGCCAGCATTCCACCTAGCTATCCGTGTATATTGTTATCTGTATCCTTTATAGTTATTCAAAGAACTTCACATGCCTTCTCTATACCTAGTATTTCCACTTGGAAAATACTGACTGCATTTGGTAAGCGGAATGAAAGAGAGATGTCAAGATTGTTGCATTATAGCCTCGTCTCTACTCCGTAGTTCATTTTCGATCCGTCAGTATAGAAAAAGAAGTATCCTCTTTCCCTATCAAACCACTTATCCTTTCACGTCTGTAGATCATCGAAAATGACAACTGGAATCTAACCTCCTGGTTCCTTAAATTTGATAGCAGAACTTACTGCTACTTTCCAAGTAAACACATCTATGGTCACTTGATGCCAGAGCATATTAAGCGCCAACTCAATTTAAGTTTGTAACTGAAATTATTCAAAATTTTAATATTTCGTCAAAGTATCTTATTTACATGCACAGCACTGTCATACAATAACCCGCTCACTTAAAATGCAAGAAAATCTCACTCTATTAAAATATTTTTACTGCATTTTAATGACATCATCATGCATATGTATGTATATAAATATGACTTTATAAAAAGTTGTAAATGCATGATGAAAAATATGCAACCAGAGCGAAGTAAGCAAAACAAGCGCAACAATTATGCAACGGGCGAGAAAAGTTTTGCAAAAATTTGTCATCAACCGATTCGCTTCATCTGCATACTATGTACATACAAATATATGACATATAAGAGCAATAGTTGGCTAATGGCCACCATTACTTAGTTGATTGACAATCGTCAAATTGCATAATTATTTCACTTGCTGCGGCCTCATGGGTAAGTTATGGCAAATTACTTGAATTTATTGTTTTGCAAGCGAATCGCAATTGGTCACACCTTTCAAGTTTGATTTTTGGGTGAAAAGAATTGCTGAAAATACAAAAATCATATACCTATTAACACATACATACATATATATGTTTTAAACTAATTATTTAATTTAACAACGAGCATACACTTTATTCATAACTTTTTTCCTTGCTGCAAATTTCAATTACCGGCAGCACCCAAAACAATTTCACGCCTCCAAACATAACAGTTAACATGAAAATCCATAACAGCACCGTGTTTTAATGATAGTAAGTTGTCAGTGCTTAAATCAGCGTAAAAATTAAATTAGGTTTTTAACCAATGAGCTTTGAAGTTTTAGGTGTGTCCGGCCGCTCAATTAATAGCAGAAGTTGGCCAAAGAATTTTTTATTTTATTTTATTTTTTTTTTTTTTTTTTTGAATTTCTTGTTATGATTTATGGTAGCGTTTGCTGTTTTGTATCGACAGCGAAATAAGTTTAAAAAATCTTTTCAAATGTTTTTTAATCCAAAAAGCCGCTGGCCTTTCGCCAAATTACTTTAGTATTGTCAATTTTGAAGGTCAACTGAAAGTTGTTTACAATTTTGTAATATCTTATTCACATGCGTGTTTGTGGAGCAGTTAATTAGAAAATTTTTGCCAATTCATTCGAAGTGCTACAAATTTTGAATAAAGACATTAAATGCGAATGTGTATATGTCTGTCTATCATTGCATATCGTTTAGCATCGTTAATGCAAATAACCTGCAGTAGCTAACATTTGGAGGTTAGAAGTCGCCTCATTAAGCAGCTATTTGGATTGAAAGCAATAACAGTCGCACTGCACTGTCTCAGTTGATAAAGCAATTAATGTAAGTTCCTGAAAATATATCTGACTATATGCTATTAACAAACACAATTCGACAAAATTTTAACGAATCGAACAAACAGCTGGTATAAATTAAATGGATATACATACATACGTATAATCAAATGTAGATAAAATAGCAATATCTTTTAAAGATAACTGAAAATTAAATTCAAATGCAATGTTTGTTAATAGTTTTGATGAACAATGGTATAACCATTCAATAGAAGGTATAATAATTGTGTCAAAAAAGTACCCGGAAGTTGTAAATAAAACACAAAATGTTTATAAAACGGGTTTTATACCGATGATTTTCTCTTCAAGAAGAATCAAGTTCTTGTATGGAAAACTTTCACATTTGGCAATGTATCCTCATGAAATTTGGAACAGATTGTTTTCTAAGGCAACAATGTCATCTCCGATTAAAAATTGTTCAGATCGGTTAACTATAGCATATAGCTGCCATAAAAACTGAACACATAGTTACTAAAAGAAATGCACCTGTGAAGGTTATATTAGGTTCGGTGCAGCCGAAGTTAACGTTCTTTCTTGTTTTTATTGCAACACAGCTTTTGGGCACAAATGAAATTAAATAACCAATATTCCATTAGCTCGTTATGGTATCAAATAGCTCGTTTTTATAACCGTGGATCTGTCCCCTGTTAATTTGCCCATTGACAATTTCCAATAAATTTCCAAACAAGTTCATGTCAGGAGACTGGTCAGATCTTCTCATAACATAAACTTATTATTCCAAAAACCAATACTTCACAACTTTGAGGGTGTGTATGTGGTCATTGACATGTTAAAACTGCCAATTAGGCTGAATTTTTTGGATAGCGTGAGGTAACATTTGGGTTTGCAGCATATTTTTATATTGGAACCCATCCATGTTCCCTTCTATTCTGTAAATAGTTCCGACGCCCTGACCAGAAAATCATCCCCACGCTGTTAAATTACCCCACCATGCTTTACTTCATCTTGCGAATATTGACGGTCTAAACGCTTTCCCGTTGGTCTTCCTACACCTGTCATTCCATCTGCAAATTAAATTGCAAATTTAATATGGACTCATCTGATAACAATATCGACTTTCTTTACTCTACAGACCAATTGACATGCCGTTTCGCAAATTCCAAACGTGCTAACTGTTTTTTCTTTTTTTTTCGGAAATATATGGACGGAAGCTAAAAAGACCAGCATCAACGGCGCATCGTTGTACTATACGCGTACTCACTTTTAGTTGTAAGACGTTAGGTGAACAAAAACGCTGTTATTTTTAGTAGAGAGTATCCTCAGAACTACCCATTCGAAGTTATTGTTTATGGCACCTTGATGTCGCTTGGAGAACTAGGTAGGGACTCTTTATTTAGGAGAATTAGCGCTTGCCCTAGAGAAGGATTACAGTGTCGCAACATCTCCTGAATTATCTCAGAAGCAGTGCAGGGTTCAACTGGGAGCCATACACGAGCTCGAGGGCATAGTGGTAGATCCACTTTAGACACCGCCTATAGTTTAGCTCTCTTCCGAATTATACCCACCTTTCAGACCGCTTGCTTATAAAGAAATGCCGATCGTTAGTCAACACGACTTATCAGATTCTGGAGGCTGTGGCACCATTCGACACGTTCGCCCCTGGAAAGTGGCCCGGTATTTCCTCTTACCATCTTTACAAAGACTGCAAATGTAGCCGTCGCTGCCCGCTTCCCATAATAAAGGTCGATCGCTCCATCCTCTCTACTACAGTCAAACACCCCGAGTACAATAGATCTTGTGGGTTTAGTGATGTCTCTAAATGTTGATGCCGCTTCTGTTGGGGTGTCTTGTCGAGGGAGGCTGCCCCCAGCGGCCACTGTCGCTGCTTTCATCGACGCTCTGCACTTTCTTGTGCTAGCATGCTGCTGCATTCCTGCTACAGTGGCGCTCTGAGATCTTCGTTGCTAAGCTACGATCAGAGTTTAACTTTTTCGCTGTCGTCAAGTGTTTTTTCCGGAACCCTTAGCAATTTCCGGGGCATCCGAATCACCATGATCCTAGCTGAAGTTCCCCTACTGATGCTGTCGATTCCTCCTCGTACCGTAACCTTTCGCTGCTTTTTGCCAGGTTTCTGTCAACAATTTAGGTTATGATACTAAGTCGTTGTTATCAACTTGTTGGAAAGATTGTAGCATATTTACAGCATGAATTCTTGAAAATTTCCCAGAAGATCCGACATTTTCGAGCTCAATTTCTTTCAACAATGAGGTCCATTTCTTACTTTCTGACAAGCAAAGTTGCCACACTTGGGAGGAAGAGCATCTTGGAGAGATTCAAGAGCTGCCATTTGTTCAAGAAAAAGAATGGTTTTGTGTGGTTTATGGGCCGAGGGATCTGAAACGTAGCGGCGAAGAGAGAATCTTCAAAAAATACTTAAATGCCAAAGAAGGTTCTTTCGAATGTTAATAAACATTCGCCAATAAATTTTAAGTTTTCGTGTGTTTTTCTTTAAAAAAAAAGTAAGGAACACCGAAATGGATCACCCTTTAGCAAGTAAATTGTAACTCTCTATCGTTATTTTATTGCAACCTTTCACTAAAGTTGGTGCCACACTTAGGAGTTAACAAGCCATTTCAAATTTAGGCAGCTAATTGAGGCTTAAAGCCTTTCTGTGTGGTGTATCTATGCGCATTTCATAAAATGCATGGGATTTTCTAGCACAAACTGACAGAAAATGAAAGAAATTATTTAAAACTGTTGGCAACACAAATGCGGCGCCAGTTAGGGACAAGATGAAAAGCGCGCAAAAATACGGTATTTGCTATGAAGTAATCTTTTGCTATTTGAATTCAGCCAGTAAATAACAAATGTCAACTTGATAGAGAAATATTTGTAAAATTATATCGCATGCGATAAAAAGTTTTAATGTCAAAAGTTAATAAATCTCAGGCAAGCACTAAATATTTAGCATGGCTTTTTTTGCTAAGCCACAAAACAAATGACAGTTAACTGCTATGTAATAACGGCACTGATCGATGCTGCGATCAATCAATGAAAAATTTTTGAGCGCAGTGCATATGTATGTGTGCGTTTGTTGAAAGCAGCAGCCACGCCGCATGGCATACCAAAGCTGATGTCGTAAAATTACAAAAAATTTTTTTAAGAAAAAAATGAATATTAGATAATAACTCATACTTAATAGGCATGTAATTTTGTTGTTGTTGTTTTTTTTTCATGCAAAATTTTCCGTCGTCGGCCTGTGTTTGGCGACACTGCCAAGCTCTGTTCAAAATTGATATTTCTGCACAGCCTCCGAAGAGGCCACACAAATGCGAATAAACAAAGGCACAAAGGCTGCACGCCGTGAGGAAAGCCCCAAGGTAAGACCTTAGAGGCAATCAGCTACTCAGCCAGTGAGGCAACCGAGTTATGCGAGGTAAATAACCTTCAAGAATGGCGGCAATAAACAAGTGGCAGCAAAACAATGGGACCAATGAAAACTGTAGCAAAACAACTAACAATGTAACAACAACAAGAAGAAAAATAACTACAAACAATGTTGTTGTACCAATTTTATGCACTTACTAACCTAAAAATGCATTCAAGCTTGCCGCTTACTTCGGTCGCTAGTCGTTTAGGGTACATACTGCTACACATAAATATAATACATATATTTATACATTACTAGTATGTGCGCGCTTACTGCATATAAAGTATGTGTTTGCCTTTATGTGGCATAAAATTTATGACGTTAATCTACTCAGATCTTAAACTATAACAAGTTTGCAACAAACGCGCCAGGCGGCCAACGCAAGTTGGTACTTGCACATTAGTAAGCTAGCGAGTAGCGCATGCGCGTCGTGTGTGTAATGAACTATTGAAATTGGGCGTTCACATTGCATAACATTGCGCTGACGTAAATATATGTACATACACATATATGTATGTAAGCGAACACTGAAAGCGAAAGGAATTTAGAGAATTGTAGAGTATAGTGCAGGTAATGCGCTTAATTTAAAGTTGAAAGTAAAGTATGTTAATTTAGCACGAAATTTGCTCAGAGAAAGTCTTTGAACGGTATTAAGAAGGTCTAGTCTAGCTCATCTTCTTCCATACAACTTCTGTTGATAGCGTCTGGTAGGACTCCCAGTCTAACTGACAACAACTACTGAGAGGCTAACCTTACTGAGCGCAAAGACATCACTAGATGGTGGCTGGTTGTAAACTCGGAGATAAGCGGTGTCTACGCCAATAAAGAAGAAGGAGATAATGGAATGTTTAAGAGAGTAAGAAAATCTTTCACTCCGTTTCAAATAGAAATACTATTGATATACAAATTTCCAAATTCAAATTATAGTATTATTAGTAATTTAAAACTATTTTGGAATAAAGTTGCCACATTTTGACCTTTGAAAAATATTGCCATATACATACATATGTGCACATAAAGAGATTGTAAAAACTATTTCATGGTGTTTTGGGAGGCTTTATTTTATAAGATTTTTCTTATGGAGTTGCCACCTTTGAAAAAAATAGAAGTGGACATTTTAAAAAACCTAGAAATTATGTTAGAGAATATATAAAAAGGCTTCAAGCTAATCATACTTTGATATAGAGCTGCCACCCAACAAAAAAAGCATTATTTAATAAGATTTTCGTTGATAGAGTTGTCATATGTTGATAAAACGTAGAAAACTATTACGATATATGTACACATATGCAAACATATGTATAAAAATTTAAGGAGCCATTATTTTATAAGATTTTCGTTGATAGAGTTGCCACCTTTCGCAAAAACAAAGTGAAAATGTTATAAAATTTAAAAGCATCTTCGGAGAACAAATGAAGGAAAAAATGCATTAAATTAAATATATTTTGATTTAGAGCTGCCACCTAATAAAAAAATAATATAGAAAATACTACAAAGTATGCACACAAATATAATGAATTTATAGAATAAATTTGCAGAAATTTTATAAAGGTATTTATAAGATGGTCGTTATAGAGTTGCCACTTTTCGAAAAATATAGAAGTGAAAATATTACAAAATATAAAAACTAATATGGAGAATCTATAACATGGTATTAAATTAAACATATTTTGATATAGAGTTGCCAGCTAAAAAAATTAATATTGAATATATTGCAATATATGAGCACAAATATAATGAATTTATAAAAACATTTGAAAAATTTTATAAGATCATTTATAAGGTACTCTTAACAGAGTTGCCATTTTTAGGATAAATAAAAAGTGAAAACTTAAAATTACTTCGGAGAATAAATTACAAAAAAATGAGTTGCCACTAAACAATGGCATGATATTGAAAATATTACAAAATATGAGCGTTTAAAAAAATTTTTGAAGATATTTTATAGATTATTTATAAGATTTTCGTTAAAGAGTTACCACCTTTCGAAAAAATTAAAGTGAAATATTACAAATTAAATTTGTTCCACTAGATTTTAGAAAAGTATTTGAGTTTTAAACAAATCATACCTTGTTATAGAGTTGCCAGCAATCTAAAAAGATAATAGTGAAACTGTTACAGGATACTTACATACACAGGTTGCCTTTTAAATTTCGTGATTTGGCAACTCTATTGTTGCCATCTGACAGCTCACAACTTTAACATTAAGTTTGACATTTTTGAGGTTATAAATACTTAGAATGTTTCGACATGCGAGCGCTTTTTGCGTTCTTTACAGTAACTTAAAATATGCATCTCGTACGAAAAATGGAATTAAATCACGAACTTTGTATAAAAAAAGTTTAGTCAACGCCTTCACTTTTCGCCCAGACACAGTCATGAGTAAAATTACAAATATTCTTTTTAGTATGTATGTATATATGCTATGTATATGTTTATAACACGATAAAATAACTCAAAACCATACACTACAACAATGTAGCAAAAATTCGCTTAACGTCGCAGATGAAGCGATATGGTTCCATAAAAATTCAGCGATTGCTGCTAGGCGGCAGGCTAGGCATTTTTTGCCTACGCATTCGGCGCATGCGCGATTGCATTCATAAGAGCCTACCATTCAAAATTCAAGCATATGCAGGCAAGTTGAAGAATCATAAATGCAATTGCAGAAAAATTCGACGCAGAGTTTCGAGCGTAAAATAATGCCCGATTCAAGACATATGCTGGCGGCGTATTTTTCAGCCATTGTTGTGTACATACAATGCAAAAATTGTTGAAATACATATATATGTCATGTGTTTTTACTATGTATGTACATATGTAAAAGTTATGCTATGCGCATAATAAACGATCTCAATGGGCGTGAGTTGACTTGATTTTCCTACAAAATATGTTATGACTTTTAAAGGCTAACAAAAGATACATATATATTATATATCCATACATATGTATATAAGTAGACATGTATATATAAAGGTAGCTTTGATAGTGTTTTTAGTGCTATCCCATTAATACATACAAACATATAAATATATAATTTACTGAGTCGCAGCTGGGTAAGTCACCAAGTCATTTAATTAGTCATTCATCGTGTATAATTGTAGGGCGGCTGGTGTGCCAAATGGTACCTAGTAAAACGCTTACCAATTGGCAATTCGCTGCACACGCTGATTCTTCGCTGACCAACATTAATGCAATGACTAATAGTCAGTGAGTGATTTAGTGAGATTATATCAGCACCCATATTCATATTAACATACATACACACATACATACATACACATATAGTTACATGGATGTAAATGTGATACAGAGACACACATACATACACACCTACATGTAGTAATCGGCAGCCGTGAAGGAGGTAATTGGAATTGATTGTACTTGAAGGAGTGAATGAGTTGAGAAACCGTGTGAACCGTGTGATACATACAAACATATGCACTTATACACATGCATACATATATAAATCATTGTAGATATGTGTAGTAAGTACGACAAAAAAAAAAATGAAAGAAAAGTCGTAGCAGCGGCTACGCCCAAGGCCAACTGCATATGTAGCCGGTGATGGAGCAAAATTACACAACAACAATATACAATAACAACAAAGCACTGCTGATGCCAACAATGAAAACAAGAAAAGCTCTCAATATGACAGCAATTGCCATGGCTTTAATAGCAACAATATCAATAAATACTCGCTTTAAGAAATCTGTGGCACGCATACCAACACACACACATACATATATATTTTATGGTAGTAGTGTATACCCCGCAGGAAAGCGCAAGAGTTCGATTTATTGAGTTATTAAGTGTAAAATTCTCTTCCAGCTTATTTTTTCTATAGCTCCGATAGACTCCAGAGTCAGCTCCATGATTGAAACAGTGCAACGAAATGGCGTAACGTAACAAAACTTCGTCACGCACCCAAAAATATTCATATTACATTCAACATACCATTGACAACGTTAAACTTTAATTCTTAACTACATTTTATAAAAAGAGAGTTTGGAAGGTTGGAAGGTTGCCACATATTCGAAATTTTCAATGAGAAAATAATAAAATGTCATGTAACCACTAAAGATAATCTGAAAATCAAATTTAGTAAGTTTAGGAAACCTTAAAGTCAAAAATATTTTTTGTAAAGGTTGCCACATTTACGAAATTTATACAAAATAATTATTTGTGAAACAACTAAAGGTAATATGAAAATCAAATTTAGTAGGTTTAAGAAACTTTAAAGTAAATTTTTTTTTGTAAAAGGTTGCCAACTGTTTTTTTTTTATTTTACAAATTTTATTACATAAACGAATTATTATAATATAACAACAGCATTAATGAAATCTGGTAATTGGAAATATTTACGAACTAAAATTATATATTCTTAATAATTGTCCACTACTAGGTACAAAACATACTAAAGGCATTACCAATCTTAATAATTTCATTTTCTTTCATTAAAATGAAAGAGTGGAAAGGTCGCGAACTGTTTAAACAAAGTTAAAGGGTTGCCAACGGTTTAAAATTTTTATTTTTTTAAATGTTATTAGATAAACGGATTAATAAATAGGGCTTAACATTTTTAAAAAGGCTTTCAAATGTAAATATTTTTGAACAGAGTTGCCACCTATTTTAATTTTTTATTTTTTTTTTTTTAATTTTCGCTCTTCTAACTGAAATCGATGTGAAGAACGGGACAAAATAGTCAAGGAAATATCAATGATGGCTCATAGTTCTAATTATGCAATTTATCTTCCTCATGAGCCCCTTTACAAGAACATTTGGTAACTGTTTTAATTGTTTTAGGTAATTATTTATATTTCCTTAAAAACCTGAATATTACCATGAACTGATACTAAAGTGGGCAAGTTTTCTTAGTTTTGCACCAGATAGTGTCTGACAAGTTTGCGATTTCCTGCAGGGTGTGCAAGCAATCTCCTCAAATTTGCATACTTATATAAAAAAAATTGCACAAATTACACATACAAATAGCTTCAAGGTAGTTCTAGTTAAATTAAGCTGGAGGAGAAACGTGTGAGCACCCATTTTAATCCAAAGAGCTGCAGAACACTTACATTTAGCTGTTTATACATACTTGTAAAGAAATTATAAAAAATAATAATTTTATTGGAAAATACATCTGTGAATGCATGAATATAGTTCCTTGTTATTTACGTTCAGTGATTCGTACTTAAGTATGGAATTCAGGGATTCATTGAAATTCACAAGATGCGCTGATTCAAGGACTTAACTGAATCACCCAATAAATAACAATAAAGATGAGAAGTCAAGTCAAAAAAAAAAAAAAATTCTTTAAAGGAGACTATACGAACTATTACTCATCGCATAACCGTTGAGTTTCAAGAATAATACTTGCTTAGAAGTTTTTTAATGTGGAAAAGAGAAGAGTAAACAGTAAAATATTTGAGTACTATTTTTGAGGTCTCTGTAACTCTTTTTCTTACTGAAAAATTCGAATTTGAAAAGTTTTCAGGTTGAAATCTGCTAAATTAATTCAACATAATTGCACCGTAACACAGCCAAAAAACTTTCTTGTAGTCCTTTGTGAAGCCATAGAAAAGTAAAACTGCCGTGTTCGAACTCATAAATTAGCAAAACGCTTTGTAGCCAATACAAATTTGGTGAAGTGTTTAATTTTCACTCGCGCCAGTTCGGTGAGATGTTTGAAGGTATGCGCTTCCAGGTCTTTAAGTCTTGACCTCCCAAAAAGGAAGTGTTGTTGTTGTTTCCACCTCATCTTTTTCCATACAGCTTCTGCAAATGACGTGTGGTAAGATTCCCAACCTTACGGCATGGACATCTATAGGGCAATGAACTTTTAAAAGCCCCACAACGAGGTAGAGGCAAGCTTGACTGAGGGCAAAGGGATCACTAGATTTCCTGTGAACGATCTTGGGTCAAAATGCATCAAACAATTCCAATCTAGGGCGTCTTTCCTTGCTAACTCATTAGCTTTGCAATTTACTGCGATTCCACTTTGGCCCGGCACCCATATCTGTCTTATTACAAAACCACTCGATAATATTCCTCCTGGATTCAAGGCTAGTATTGCTGCTCTGTCATCTGAATTAATGGTCACTAATCTGAAGAAGGTTATATTCCGGTGCAGCAGATCTTTTGCTACTTTAATGGCTCCAACCACCGTTTAGAAGTCACTGTAATATTCTGCCAACCTTCCCTCCAAAACTTGACCCATCTATAAAGAAGCTCATTGCCCTTCTGCTACAACGGCTTCTTCCCACCCTCGTCGGTTTATTGGCAGAGAACGAGCCGCCAGAGTTCGGTTTGGCTACTCCATGATCTGAGTGATCTGGTATGAAGTCAGAATGTAAAGACTTGAAAGAACATAATTCGGTTGACTAAGGTGTCGTAGAGCCAGAGGATCACTTTCGATGAGAAATCCCAGCTTTCGCCCAAAGCTCATCTATAGCAGTATAAGGCAATCGAATAAGCGAAATCTAAAATTCAAGCAAGATAGCTGGTAGACTTTTTCTCCTTCAGCTCCGATCGGATCGTGGAATTTTTCTGACCACTAAACTATAATTAGCGGCTAACTGAAGAAATATCAGAAGTTTCAAATTCATGGGTAAAATAAAATTAGCTGAACCGTTAAAATATATAATTTGGCTATTATTAATTATTATTTTCCGCTAATCTTAAGTGCCTCGATCATTGAGGTGTGATTATCAAGATTATTAACTTAATGAAAATGTATTGACTAAATAATTATTGGCCGGTATTTAATACAACGGTCAAAGTAATTGAAGCGGCGAAATACAAACACAAATCATAATAACACATTAAAACAATACGGCGCTGAAATCCGGAAAATAAAAGTTCAAGCATAAATTTATTAACTCACAATTATACATTATATATAGTATATCAGTGTATGAGAAAGTCACTTCATTAGCAAATCAAAAGTTGGAAATAATGAGAAATAAATAACAAAGCAGAGCAATTAATTTCCGCATCACGCTCGCCGGCTGGCCGCACAGGCGCAGAACCTGAGAAAAACTGCTGTTTTTATTAATGAAAATAAATTAAAGAAACAAATGTTGTTACTGCTTAAATGCGAATATGCTGCAAAGCATAGAAGACAAAACGAAAATTTTTGACATGCGTTTTTTTCAAAGAATGTTCAACCAGCGACCAGTTCAAAATTGGTCAATTATTTAGCGGTGCTAGTACTTATCATTGGATTACTCGTACATGCTGATATCTATTCGTGCACTTATTTACTTATGTGTGTCAATAACAGCCGGTCCACTGTTGCCAAGCTGGAGCAAGGCGCACCAGATCAGTAGCACAAGCCATGCGCCACGCAACGCTGCGCCTTTAGGCCGTTGCCTTTTATTATGATTATTACTTTAGCGTTTTTTCCATGAATATTCAGCCGCAAATGAAAACGCAAGCACAAATGTGGCAAAAACTCGAAATCGGAGTTTAAAAATAACATAAAACCAAATAAAAATGCTGTTAAAATTATTGCAACAATTTCAATTTGACGAAAATTCGTAAACTAGCGTTCGGCCTGGGGGAATTTAGGTGGTCAGTCTTGTAAGAAAATAATTTTATGTTTGAGCGCAATAAATATAATAACATTTGCATATGGAACTGGCAGAGATTGCTAGTAAACAAAGTTACTTTTCTGGTAAAAACATGTTACGCCATATACATACCTACAGATCTTTTGTAATGCCAGATGGAGGTTCATTAATAATACGAGCTGAAGTTTATGACGTGTAGAATGTCAACGCTTGTAATATACAATTGAAGTCATAATCTGATACTTCATCCAATTCCTTGAACAGCGAAGCTTCTTATGTAAGCCGCGTTTAAGATAAGGCCAGACATAAGTAGAGCCTTTCTCATTACTACTTCCACGCATTTCCTACTTTTGTCATCCTTAATTATGTTCAGATGGCTCGCATATGATGGCAGTGAATTGAAATGCGTGACTAAACCAACAACCGTTCGGAGTTCTTTTCGAGACAGTATATGTAGAAAGCTTGGACGTTTTCCTTAATCCTTTCAGAAATTGCACTGTGTGCATGAGCACTTCTGGCCTGGAACCGCGTATATGTACATATCTGCAACCGCTTTTTGGCAGTCACAGCCTCCCTGCTTCAAAGAAAATTCTCTGACGCAATGCGTTATGAGATTCTTGCTTCAATAACCACTTTTTTGACCAGAAAGACTTTTGCAGTATTACGGCAGTGAATGGTCGCTGAGATCTAGCTCCACACAATAGACCCCAGCGTCCACTCTTTCAGCCTTTTTTAATCCGTCTGTGTAGTGATTGAAATTGTTCAGATCAGTATTCTCGAGTTTGGCGAATTGAGATCGGCTTCTATACTCATGGTATATCATGGTAGACCAGTTTATTATATGTGACCTGGTTCCCAGAAAACCAGTTTTCGCACGTTAGCCCCCTTTTCGTAGACCAGGTCACATATATATACCAGTCGCCAATTTTACCCAGTCGAATACGATATAACACCGAAAGTTTGGCGATTGCCCTCCATTTGTATGTTTCATGAAACCAGTTTATTATATTTATACCAGTTGCTTATTCGATTCGCTAATTTTACCCAGTTGTATACAATATAACCGAGTATGAGAATACCACATTGAAATAGTAATAACCGGTTGCTATTTTTGCTGTATTTGTTTAAAGCACTTTCTAGTATTTATACGAGTCGCTTGTTCGATTGTTTCATATGTTGATTGTTCAGCTCAGTGCTCTCGAAAGTTTGACGAATTGAGGGCGGCATTCGTTTCATAATACCAGAGTTTTTAATTTATACCAGTTGTTTGTTCAATTCGTTACTTTTATCCAGTTGTATGCAATATAACTGATTTCTTCGTATGTTGATTGTTTTCGGTACTCTCGAAAGCTTGGCGAGTTCATTATATTTACACCACCTTCTTATTCGATTCGCCACACTCCTTTGAAGGTAATAGATATCAAATAACCCATCAACAAATAGCTGTATCATATCCAAACAATGTGAACACCACATTTATTAGACAACTATAAAACCGGAATACCAAAAAGATAGGTCAGAAAGCAGATAATCGGTAATCACTTTAAAGAAATGTTACAATTACATAAAAGCAACAAAGTATACGCGTGTCCTAGACAGTGAATTCGCGCAGACGCATCCGCGAAATTGATTTCCGCGAGCAAATGTGATGCCAGATAATGACGAAAACGAAAAACCAAGCAATATTCATACCATACATTACTTACATATATACATTTCTACGAGCGTTGAAATGAAAATGAAGTCAATGCAATGAAAAGAAAGGTGAAAAACAGAAATAACGCGCGGACAACACTGACCAGTAAATGGAGTGATTTTCACATGTTTTCCTGCTTTTAGCTTGGCATTTTCTTCATGCGGCCAATATACCGTAAATTATGCAATGGCAAATTCCTTACCACAAAGCGAGTTCAAAAGCGAGCTGGTGTGCTACAGTTGTATGTCTGTATGTATATGTGTGTGTCTACTATTAATATGAACACAGCTGTATGTAAAGTTGGAGCTATTTGATTGGATTGGATCGTAAACGGCTGTTTACTCTTTCACTATTTGAATTTCGCATGCTTTTGCAGGCCACTGGCATACGCCAGCTCTGTACACACACACATACACATGTATATGCATTCGCATGCACAATGAACGGCAGTGTGTTGCTCTAATTCATATAAAACTCATTGCCGTTCGATTTGCCGCGGTTCGTGCGGCGTTACATATTTCAAATATTTATTATTGTTTTTGTATTTTTTTGCTTTTTGTATCAAACTTGTTTGATTTCTACAAGGCTTTTGCAAGAAATGGAGCTGACTAATGAAATACTGGATTTATAAGAGTAACAACAACAAATACAATAAAACGAGCTACTAACACAGCTGCACATAGCGCTGCGGCTTGCAAAAAACCCGACAAGCTCGGTCTGCCTGCCCCTTTTTCAGCTGCTGCGGCGCTTGATTCGGCACCTGGCCGAGCATTTGAGCAAAAATCAGCGCAAATTCGCTTGCAAATAATGGACATTAGTGACACATACAGTCATACTTTAGTACTACATTCTTAAATGTTATATGTGTGTGTATATTTCTGTAAGTATGTATGTATGCAACTAATCCTCAATACCTTCACGATAGCTTTTCGAATCCGGCAGCCGCTATGTCAGCATCTACTTTGGTGTATTACAATATGTCGCAGCGCGGCGTGGTAATTACTTAGCCACCAACCAACAAACCAGGTGGAATAAGCAGTTCCAGTTATGGCGCTTAGAAAAGTTCGAGACATGAACGGTGGACACTTGTCGCTCGCTGTTGCTGTTGTTATTATTGGCATGGCGTGGAACTATTTTAGGAATTTTTATAAAAAACTAGAAAAAATTGGTTGCATAAGTCAAGATTTTTATTAAATGTCTCATACTTTTTACCGGGAAACTGGTTTAGTTTTGCGTTTTTGCAATCAGAATAATAGATGCACATACACATAAACATTTTTAGTCTAACTGCTTTTATTGTTGGTTCTCGAGTCGCAATTTATTGGTGAGAAATATTGAATGACGTAAGGTACTGGTAGGATAGAGAACGGCTAAAATGAACACAAGTCTGATGGTAATAATTTATGTATTTGTATATGTTTTATAGGGTCTCCGACGTCTTCTACTGGATGTTTCAAATTTCATGGCAAACTTAATATTCGTATTCAGGATATTAAAACGTTAACAGCGTTGCCTTGGAGATAATTCTATGCCAAATTTTGTGAAGATAGTTTGTAAAAATTTTTTATGCAAGAACTGGATTTTGGTCGACCAGCTTGTATGACAGCTCAGGATCGCTCTGATCGGCGATTTTGGAAAATGCGAAGCTACTTGTGAATTCGTCAAACCTTAAACCCGACGTGATGCCTCTTCTGTACTTCTTCCTCGAGACAAATTGGTTGTGATTTCAATTTTCTGTGGTTAAAAACCAAATCAATAAAAATTCTGCTCTAAAACGACGATTTTTTGTAAAGTTTAATTTAATCTGAGCGTAACTCTTACCTGAGACACCATAAAAGTGCTTCCATACAGTTCAGGTTAGTGCAGCGAAAAATAGAAGCAATAAGTTATCGCACCGAGGTGCTCAATTTGTCATTGATCGATCTGGGGAAAATCGGAACCGTGACCCCACTACTGAAACCTGTTATGCCTGACTACTTAGGAGTGTCTTATTGTCACTACTAGTGAAAACTGTCAAAACATTGCTACCCCCGACATTCACACACGGTCTGAGCACGTCTGTACAACAACATGAACCTAGACCATGAACTATCTGACCAGTTGCCAATCATCGATATTATTTCGAGCTGAACATTTCAAATTAAATATAATTAAACAGGCGGTTTCGCAGAATGGTGTCTTCTACCCACTATTGTTTAATCACTACATTTCCAAGCTCTCACACCGCCAGTCTCCTAGAACTTGCTCGCTTGGATCGTAAAACTCTGCCTTAACAAACCTCTGGCCACCATATATACCAACTGCATGAAGAAGTACAGAGTGGAACTCAGCATTTTTGTCAATGATGTCAAAATTCCAACGATAAACAACCCAAAAATCTCTGCAGTCAACTGCTTGAAACGGAGCCGCCTACTAGGTATAGCAGGAGAACATTTCTCCAACACGTCGATGAACTTACATAACATACCTACCAAATTACTGACGTGAACAACTTCCAACAAGCACTGAACGCCATTTACGGTGAAGCAATTAACACATTCATTGACTCTCTGCAAGTGAATAGCGTACTTGGCGTCCGAACACCATCTGTTGCAGAAAAAGCGCTCAAGTTGTCACATGAAACAAGAGTGACGCTAGCGCAACTCCGTTCTGATTATTGTAGCGGGGTATTGTATATACATATCTAGAATAGTTCCTGATAGACAACACCGAAGTGCTGCCTGCAACGAGACCTCGCATTACCAATGAAACCAACCCACTTAACCCCGCTCTCCCTATTGTCCGAACCCGTCGAAGCAGCTCTTTTCGTGGGCCCTATCGTTAAGTAATTTTGATGAATATTAACTTATTGCATTCCCTCAAGCAGGGTCTGGATAATCGTTACAACAGCAATCTTGCAAATTCCTAAGATATTGCCTTAAATTTATTATTAACGATTTTTAACGAAAGTACTCATAACATTTTCTTCTGATGATATGATCTTAGAATCGCTTAGGACTTCGATCTCAAAACTATGAAAATTAAAAAAGAAAATACATGATGTTTTTGTTGTTCCGGGGCCAGATAATTTTGAGAGTGTTTACAAGTTGGAAGGCCAGATCAAAATACCGGTTCATTACAGTTAGATTCGATTAAAGTTGCAGAGCGTTCTACAAACTGTGTTGTTCGTGTGTTCTAGCGGAAGAATTTTGCCGAGTTAACAGTCCTTGGTTACGTAGACCCGACTGTCGTGGGAACGGGTTCTACAAACTATAGTCTACTGCACCTTTATCTCATCACTTCCGAGTTTATTTCTGTTACGTGTAGTGGATATAACGATATAATTATGGGTCTCAAAAAAATTTAGGTGATATAATAGTTTTATAAAACTAAAACTTTACTATGTTCATCGTACTATTTTTAAATATTTGCTTCTAATTATATCCTCACCGCTGTACATATACATACATAGTTTTAATTATTCAGACAATTTCTTTCAAACGGTAAAAATGCCATAGGCAAGCTCATACCGGACAGCACGGCAAATTGCTATTCATACATACGTATGTAACCGTTAAGCTATCAACGAGCTTATGTTAGCTACAAATTAATGTACGTTTTTCCCTAAGTGATTTTATATAATATGTATTTACATACACATTGTATATAGAAAATTCTTGACGCTAATCTAGCGGCGTTGCAAACTGCATAACCACCTAGACTCAAACTAATTACACAACAAAAATGTGCAACAACAACAACCTTAAATGCACTCTCGCCTACATTTTAAGTAAGTCACAAACTTAATGAGTTATTTGACCGCTTTACGTGCGAGCTCATAACTCCACTGCCATTCAACCGTTCAACGAGYTAAGCAGTGGACTTAGCGGCACTTACCTACATATGTACATACATACATATATGTGTGTAGGTATGATGCAAAGCCAGCCGTTAAATACAACTAATTGGAGAAGTTCGACGTTTGACAAATTTGTCAAGACACAAAGGCACTTGCCACATGAATGCAACGCAACAAGTTTAATGTGGCGTTATTAGAGTGTAACGGCAATAAAATATTAGAGGCAATATATCAAATTATGGACATATACTTATGTATATACATATATAGTGGTTGTTATTACCACGCACTCACGCACATAAATTCATTTAAAAGCATTTTTTACGCAATTATTGTTAGAGTGGCGCTTACACGGTGCGGCCAATTTGCGCATTAACACCTGCGAAGCGCTACTAAATCTTGTAAACATGTGAAAGGTGCAGACACAATTAACATTATAATTTTTTGAAATTGAACTTTCCACTTTTTAAGTTTAATATATGTATGTACATTATTAAATAACTGCTTTTATTTTCTTTTCAATAAAGCGCAACTAATTTCTTTTTTCCATTTCACTTTCTAGTTTGCCAGCTGTTTGGCCATAACCTCGGTGCTGCTACTCGTTGAAGCGCAGGGGCCATTTCCGCCAAGATTGAGTATACCAGGAGCTGTGCCCGTGGCCGGACCGGCAGTTGCGCTACGCTCACAATTTCGCAATGATAAGCCGGTACGCGTACGTCGTCCAATCGCTTTGCGTGCACAAAACTCGTACATACCGTCGGTAGCGCCGCGCATACAAGAGGAACCCAAACCGGTAACCGAATCGGCTGAAGATGAACAACCAGATGTTTTCTTGCCACAACTGCTACGCGAGCAGCAATTGGTGCAAGCGCAGCAGGCGCAATTTCAACAGCAAGCGAACGCTTTTCTCAACGGTGAGGTAAATACCATACATGATACGCCCTCATTGCCACAATTGTTGCAAGATGATGAGCATATTTTGGCGCCATCACCGCAACCTGCCTTGCTATCAACGCGCTTTACTGAACGGCCCACACCGGCTGCACCTGTAGCAGCCACAACGTCCAACAGTCGGCCCGCTTTCAATGATTACGGTATTGGTAGCTTTGGTGCGCAACGTTTTGGTTTGGAGCGGCCACAACAGAGTGCACCTGCACCGGCACCTTTGCCACAGCAAGCACCACAGCGTGTCAATGTTATACGCACACGTCCACAAGTGCGTGAACAACGCCCACAGTATGAGGCGCAATCAGCACCACAACCAGCTCCGGCACCAGTGCGCTCTCGTCCACGTCCAGCACCAGCACGTCCGGCCATTGAATATAATCAAGTGCAACAAGATGAACGTGAACAGCCACAACAGCGTCGCCAACGTCCCGTAGCGCAGACAATACGCAAATGGCGTGAGGAGAATGAGGACGGCAGCATTACTTGGGGCTATGAGAATGACGATGGCTCATTCAAAGAGGAAATCATAGGCACAGATTGCGTTACCAAGTGAGTAGAATATTTTCTAAAACTAAAACTACATTAATGTTACAATTATTTTTGCTTTTAGGGGCACCTATGGCTACATTGATCCCGATGGTAACAAACGTGAATACCACTATGAGACCGGCATCAAATGCGATCCCAACACACGTGAAACAGAGGAGGAGCTGCAACAAAATGCATTCATAAATTACGAACAAAATACGGCTGTATTGCCAAATGGCATTGAGATCGACATGACACAGATCGGCAAGAAGAAATCCAGACGGCCGAATTCCATCTACAGAAATTAGCATTTTAATACTTACAATAAATATATAAAAGGATAATATTTAAGCATTTAAATATATATCAATAATTACATCTTTAATTATAAACTAAAACTTGAAATTGTGTTTTTATTAATTTATTTTTTTCTTTTTCCCTCAAACGACTTTATACCTTCGTCTGTTATCAAATTTTCAAATGGTACACATTTTTTGTATAAAATCTTAAAAGGGCAAAATAATCGAAATTAAAATAACACTAATGAAAGTACCTTAAAAGTAAAGTATTGTAGCAAAGTAATAATGCTTGCAGCATACATTATCTGCTAACTAGTACGGTCTCTGACGGCGTATGGGCGGCAAACGATTAGGTGGTGTGATGGAAATGTCTAGAAAGTCACCAATGCAGAATTTAGCTTGTGCCAATGTTTTGGTATCATCTGCACCCTTTTGACCAGTACAGGTTACACCGATTTCACGCATCTGGTAGTGATTATTGCGGAAATTCGGAAATACTATTGCGAAGTCGAAGTAAGTTCCTTTTTTACGAGTATCTGGATTAACATCTCGTACTAGCGATGTGAGTTCATGTAGTGTGGCGTCCTGCCAGGTATATATCTGTAGTTCATTGCTTGGCACATTACCATACATGTATTCCGATACAGAGTGATGGCGACCAGTCGAGCAGAAAACACGTAACAACAGCGGACATGTCTGTAAAAAAAATAAAAAAAAATTATATGTTGTAAGTCAATAGAAATAAACAATTTGGTTAACCAAAAAACAGGGCGCCGACTACAAACCTTCTCACGATCTATAGGTTTTATGTGAGACTTCTCTTCCACAATCATTGATTCTACGTTGGCCATTGTACTTTCCTAGGTTTTATTTACTTTATGAATAGTTTTAATTTATTATTCACTCAAAATTCTACTTTAATTATGCACTCTGAATTCTAAACACTGAAAATGAAGCAAACACGGTAAGCAGAATTAAAGTTGACAGCCAAACTACTGCAACCAACTTCTCTTGTTCTGCAGTGTTGCATTATGAAAAATTAATATATTTACTTGGTATGGTTTCACTTGGAAAATATAATGCATAAAATTTAATGATTAAATTAAATTAAATTATTCTTTAATCCCGAATTGAAAGCTAAAAATTGAACATTTTTGAAAAAAAATGTGGTAAGTGTTCAGAAATATATTCAAAATTCGTGAACACATTTTAGGATTTTTGTTTCTTTGTAACTTACTTCCCATACCTACTATGAATTGTCAACTTCACACAAAAACAAACAACAAAATAACACACGGTCTATCCAACATGTTGGTGTACAAAGTTCGTACTTTTTATGGTTAAGTATACTTAAAGATACTTTCTAAAAAATTGTTCAGAAAATCCGTTATTTTGGACAATTGCATAAAAAATTTCGAACTTTGATTTTGTTACCATTAACTAAAAAATAAATTGAGCTATCTTTACAGAGCGAAGTTCCACAAAACTGAGAGTAAATGCTTCAGGATTTATAAGCCATATATCAACAGCATTAACAAACCACTAATGCTGTATCTGAATATGGGTTAAGGTTTCATGATTTCTTCAGTTTATTATCGACTGTCCGTTTAGCTATGACTTTTATTCCTCAATTTCTACCCTTTCACTTTTTAAGACATAGTTGGCAACGCAGCTTGCAATTGTTTGGAATTTTCATCATTTTGCAAACACAAATTATTCGGTCGTCGGTGTCAGCTGCACAGTTTTGCGGATTCCTAAGTAAAGTGCAGAATATTCATAGTATCCCAACACAATAAGCAAATTTTTGCAAATCCAAGTGTTATATTTGTTTAACAAGTGCAAAATCTTAAATAGTGAAAATTGCGAATCCAGTTGATTGCAGATGTAGTTATATACATATACGAAAGCATATATAAAGTGAAAAGTGTATCGGAAAGAACACGAATATTCTAAGAGCGAATAAAAAATTTCCCGTGTTTTCTAAATACACAATATCTTCATTTGCATTATAATCGGAGCTAACATAGATAACCACTGTTTTCAAGTGTTTCATTTAGTGCTGTTTTCTGCAAAGTTCCACAAGAAAAATTTTCGCCTGCTCCAGCTGATTTCTGGGTGAGTTCCTGCATACACATGCATACAAATTGCCGTCAGTTTAAAAAGTTTCGCATCACAGCAAATCAATATAAAGTGAATAATTAAGATTTAGTAGTATACCAAGAAATATTAGATGTTATGCAATTTTGTGTGAATGATATTGAGGTCGCCATACGAATATCTGTTTGGATATGTGTACATTTCTATATTTTTTTGTGTATATGTATCTAGGTATCTTGAGATTTTACATTTGCTGACTTCTGTAACTTGTTAGCAATCGCATGCGAAAATAGTAAAAGTGAATAAAAAGTAACAACATATTAGAATACCCAATGCGGTCTAATTGGATTTCGTTATCACAGCTTCATTCTGATTAGACTCAGTACTTTATAATATTATTTAAGGAACACTGCTGATAGACTGTCCCCTGAACGAATATTTACCTTTTTAATGATATTATAGCTTCCACAGTGCATATTGCTGTTTCGTTTAAGTGGTTGGAGTTTTGTAATAAAATAACAACAATAGAATTAAAATATTGCTTTGTATGTTTCAGATTTCCATATGCAAAAGGGCAGGTCCTCATAAGAGTTTTATAAGAAACAAGTGTTGCTTAAAGTTATAATAAATTTTGTATAAAAAGTATAAAAAGATCTTTATTCTGATTTTGATTGGTCAATTGTACGGCAGCTTTGTACATACCTCATACATATACATACATATATGTTATAGTTGTCTGATCTGAACAATTTCTTTGGATTTAGTAGTGGGGATACCTTGCCAAATTAAAAAGGATTTGTGTTTGATCGGTTGTTGTTGTTATAGCGGCAAAATTACTCCAAGTTGACATTCCTCGGCCGGATAAAAGTCTGGGTACATTCCGGTTACGTAGACCCGACGGACGTGGAACGAATCGGTCGGTTTAAATGGCAGCTATGTACATATATGCTATATTTGTCTAATTGATATCGATATGTAATCCCTTTCCATTATATTTTGTAGCCTGCAGAAAAATGTGCTGGCCTTAAAATAATTTCAATCGAGTTCTATAAATACACCTATTAATATATACATATGTACATGTACATATTTATGCATGACAGCTGAAACTACAGTGTTTATGTTAGTGTTGCTGGTATAATGGGGGAAACATTTTTTAACAAAGATATCATTAAATGGACGCATGGCCAACTGTAATTTGGATTACAATGCCGAAAAAACATTTCGCATATAATTGGCAGTGAAATCGTTTAAGTGATTACTTATGTAGTTAGTTATTAGTAAAAAGGCTGTTAATAAATTAATTGAAATATGTAAACAGAAAATTGCATTTATGTACAAATACATTACAGTAATTTTTATAGATAGCGAATGCGAGCATATATTGCAGGAACAATAATAATAAGGATCGGCTTTAGAATACCGCGGCAGGATACCGGGAATAATTGATATGTTCGTATAAAAGAGGTTCTTCAGATCAAGAATATGTATATTTATAACCGGAAACTCATAGTTTTCAATATATGTATATATATTTGGGTTTAGAGTTGATAATATCAACTATTTGAAGTACGTATTTTTTCGTTTTAATATTAATTTTACGCTTATAAATATTTTGCACTTTTATATACATTAACACTTCACTTATTCGCTTGTACACATTTATTTTACAATATCTAGTGCAAAAATATGGTTTTAATTTAATTTTTAAATTATTGTTCCATTCTATTTATTTAATAATAACAAAATATTTACAAACTGTCAAATAATCAGTGTTACCTTATCGACATCTTTTGCAAATGAACTGCAAGAAATTAAAAACAGATTACAGGAATAAAATAATAATAACAAGATATAAATAACATAATATTTTACAGCCTTCAACAGTTCACAAATAATATTTGCCTCTATTTATAATTAATTAATTTACAAACGGGAAAGAAAACTATGGCAAAGGAAACTAATAGCGATAGTTTTTGGGTGTATGCATCGAACACCAAGACTTCGCTCTTTAAGTATTTCAGTATTTAAATATATTTAAAAGTTGCTGCTGCCTAATGATATTATTATAAATTTAAAAATACTTTATGTTGTTGCATTTGATAGCCATGCTGCTAATTATCACTAGTAAAAGTTAATTGGGGACTATACACTGAATCCTACATACTCACCCACACGTTTGATGAAAACTAGCAGAAGCAAAATCACAACATTTTCAAAGCAATATGTATTTAATTATGTGCACAGTCGCCTCATTTCGATTACCCGCTACGTTTGTGATATTGACATCAAAGGTCATAAATTTCCAGCATTGGAACGGAAAAAACTTTCGACGAAGACGCAAAACAGAAATACCAAACACTTATTATGAAATGAAAAATAACTCGTACAATTTCTGTGATTGGAATGCCTAGAGTGTGTGTGTTGTTTTTGCTGTTTTAGCTAATATTACTACCAGCGTTGTTGATTTCCATTGCTGTTGCTGACGTATGGACATGGAAATCTCAAAACAACTTGCACTTGAAAAAAAAGAATTCACAATTTTTCATTTCAGTGCCATAATAACAACAAAAATAGTGAAGCAATTTATTCATAATACCAATCAATAGCAACAACAACAGGGAAACCATATTCGTCTGTGGCAGATGGATTGAAAGCTAGTATTAATATTATTAGCATGCATTCAATCAATTGAAATATTTCTAAGTTGTTAGGCCCTAAGCTGGAAAAGAACTTTGTGAAAACAACAATAAAAACAAGAAAAATTTGAAATCAGTAATTAATTATGTACAGTTCTTTCTTTGTTGTTGTTGTAGCGGCAGAATTCTGCCGAGTTGACAGTCCTTGACTGGTTAAAAAATTCGTGTCCGTTCCGGGTATGTAGACCCGAACGACCCGGCAGTCATGTGTACGTAGACCTGATTGCTCCAAGCTGAGTCCTAAAAAAACTTTTGGCTTCCTTGTCTTGGGTGTCCTCCCACTATAATGCTGCTGCTTCGAGTGTCAACTGTTTCCAGGAACTGGATACCTATAACGAGACTTCACATATCAGTGCGTTTTTTATTAGGTTATTTTTTCTGCATCAAACCAGTAGCTCGCTCCGCCCACAGCTACATATTTTACTTTTCCGCGAATTTCCCTTGATTTCACTTGCCTGAAATGAGCTTAGCAGACTGCAAAGGAATCGCAATAAGTTTCACTTTCACCTCATTATCGTAATCCGATTTTCGCCAACTCCCCACAATATTTCCGCAAGTCCCTGAAGGGAGACGCTTTGTACACCGCAGAATGATTGCGTCACAAGTTTGCGAAAAGTTTTCTCACCTTTCATAGGCTTCATTCACGGCTAACAGCTGCGCTAGCACACTTACACGCGTTCGGAGGCGAAATTTAAGTAGCAAAGTTGTGAGAAAATGACTACACAAACGCACAAACAATATACGAATATACGGAAAAAGTGGAAAGCAAAAGCCGACAGAGTATATTTTGCAAACAAACAAACAAAAATAGCTGTATAAAGCAGTGTGGCAGATCGATTCAACTTTTTTGCTATTCTCTTCTTATTCTTGTTCTTCTTTTGTTAACGTTTTAAAATTTCAGTGAAATACTTTCGGGCCAGTAAATTATCTGCCGTTGACGCCTGTCCGTGGCATGTGGTAAACAAATGAGTAGCAATGTGATTGTTGTTGTTGTTGACTGCCTGCCAGTTGCTCGAAAATTTTATTATTTCGAAGTAACTTTTGCATGCAAACACACATACACACACAAGCGCACATTCAACTTGCTAAGCCATACAGGGTGCTTGTTTGTGGAGCAATTGTCAGTGTGACTGTCAGTCAGCTGTAACGATAGCCAGTTGCTGGTGACACCATCAAGAGCAGCAGCACCAGCTTATATACACTTGTTTCTGGAGAATTCAAGGTTCACAGTTACAACTGACTTTTGCCACAAAACTTGTGTGCGTGATGAATGTGTATATACATGTAAATACATATGTATGTGTGAGTATGTACTTGACACCTACATATGTATGTATGTATGTATATATGGCGCCAATCTAGATGATTTAGCGAAAGTTAGTTGGATACTGTTCCTGAGCACCTCTATTGCATAAGCATACACACACACGAAAGCACATCTAATATTTTCACATATACTGTATGATCAAATTTGACCCTGACTGATGAAAGAAGTATATTTTCATGTACTTCAGTCAATTGAAGAGTCCCCTGCCTACAATAATAAAAGTAAGTTTTTTGGCAATATTCGTTTTTTTATTCAACATAGTTCCCTTGAAGGGTGATATACTGCTTACTGCGACCCTTCAACTTTTCGCTAACATTTTTATAGTACCATTTGCCCTTTGATTAAAAATGTGCCTCATTTTCGGCGATCACTTCTTCATTCGATGAAACTTTCTTCCCTGCGAGCAAATTTTTGAGATCTAAGAACAGGAAATAGTCACTTAGGGCCAGATCTATCAATTCGAAAGCAATTCGAGGTAAACTGATGTATTTGTGCCATCGTTTTCATTCACATGGTCCTTCTTTTTTCCAGTCGATAAAACTATCCATGTGCATTCCTAAATATAGACGCCATAACCCTGCCAGCCGACTGTTGCGACTTTCCGCGCTTTGGGGCGGGTTGATCGTATTCAGTCCACTCGGATGACTGTTGATTGGACCTCGGAGTGAAATGATGGATACATGTTTCATCCATTGTCACATTTTGAATGCAAAAATTCGAGTTTATTACACTTGAACATCTCAATCTTGTCCGAAACATCAACTCGTCGTTGTTTTTGGTCAAAATTGAATTCATGCGGTACCCATTCTGCCCAGAGCTTTCTTATACCCAAATATTCGTAATTGCTATGAAGTACACTTTCAGTTGATATCTTTAGAGTACCTGCTATCTCGAACAACTTCACTTTACGGCCATCCAAAATTATTTTGTGGACCTTTTCTGATGTCTTTTGGGCGTTCACTGGGTTCAGCGTGTTATGTGTTCATTTTACTATGTCTAAACTTAGCGTAATAATGCTTGATGGTTTATTTTCCTGGGCAGTGACCGCAAGCTAGCCATCAAGCCAAGGTTTTGCTTCAATTTGTTCAAAATATATCGTCAAGTGAAATAATTTTCCATACAAGCACTTGATTTCGATCTTCAGTTTCTATGACGGCTATATGAGCAGCTCTTTGGGGAGAAAAGTACAGATTTCAATTTGATATCTCAAAATCTGAGGGACGGGTTCGGCTACATACAGACAGATGGACATGACTAAATCGACTCAACCTGTCATGTCGATCATCATATATACATACACACATTCTAGCGGTATTTTCGCTAGTTGGCGCTGAGAGCGCGTAGTTCTAAGTTTTAATAGTCGCATCGGGTCATGCTATGACTTTTTGGAAAGCTAACACGTGTTTGATTGATTGTTGTTTCTTTTAAGTCGTTCGTGAGTTATACCGTCGCAAACATGGAGCAAAATAAAGAGAAAATATGGCATATTTTACAGTACTACTACGATAAAGGCAAAAATCTATCTCAAGCCGCCAATAAAATTTGTGCACTTTACGGACCCGATACAATTTCCCTTTTCCACCGCACAACGACGATTTCAACGTTTTCGTTCTGGTGTAGAGGTGGTCGGAAGGCCTGTCGTAGAAAATTGCGATAAAATCGCTGAATTGGTCGAAAGAGAGCAGCCGTAGCATCCGTCAAGAGCTGGGCATGAGTCATCAAAAAAAATTGTGTGAACAATTGAAAATTCAATAAAAATACCGCAAGAAATACCGCAAGACTTTTTTGACAATCTAATATATATATATTATAGGGTCTCTGAAGTCTACTTCTAGGTGTTATAAACTTCATGTCAAACTGAACACTGTTCAGGGTAACCAGTCCAGGTCAAATTTGTTCAGCTGGTATATGTCATTACTTAAATCCCTACACACATACATACACAGCCGCTCAGGCATACGTATCGGCACTTCATACTAGTGCCATTCGTACTATTTGCATACACTGTCTCTGAACGTGCTTTTGAAACGTGTTAACTACTTGTGCAAACTCAAATAAATGAAATTAAGTTTGAAATTAATTTCGCTTGCAATATTCAAATGTAAATACGACATTGCCAAAGTGCTGGCACTTTCATGCACCGCCCTTTTTAATGTTGGCAAACGTTTTCCTTTTCGGTTCTTTTTGCTGGAAGTCTACAGTTTTGGCGCTGTCACTTAACTTTTTGATCGATTACCTTTGGCGGTTGCCTATGTGGCAGTATCACGTGGGTATGGCGGTGCAGAACATACGAAAATCTCTTAATTCCATATTATTTTGGGAAATTGATACTTTTTTTTTATAAATTTGCTGCCAGTGAGTAGAAGTTTGGAAGCAAAAAGAAGTCGCACGGGGCGAAATCTGCGGAATTTCGTAGACCTGCTGCCCCGGTCGTCGCTTTATTTCACCAATGGGGCAGTGATGCCGGTGTAGATGTAAGCCGATGCGTTGTTTTGGTGAAAGATGCTTTTACTTTATTCCGAAAGAGACCGCTTGTCTTGAAATTCGATTCCGAATTGGTCCGATAATTCGACAAAGTAGAGCCGAGTGAAATTTCCGTTTTCAGGTATTCTGGTGTGTGTGAAAACTTTTTCATTTGATGAGATATCTTCACTAAATTTGCTATTTGTCCAAAGCAACGGCACAATCTCAGAAGAAATCAATCATTTTAGGAAACCTTTTATATAGGTTATCTAGAAAATCATGTATTATAGCGGTAGAAATAATTTCTGAAGTCATTTCGAGGAATGGTGCCGGGTTGACAGTCATTGGTCGGTTAAAAATTCGAGTCCGTTCCGGTTACTTAGACCCGTCTGTCGTGGCAATGGATGAAAACAGGTCGTTCTGAGTGCAGTTTAGTTCTGAGAGAAGTGTCTGTGGCTTCCTTTGTTGAAGCAGTTATAGTACACACAAGATTACTTACATCTGTATATGCAACTCTTTTATGCAATCTATCAAACTATTGCTATTCATTCATTCTACAAAGTGGATGTCAGCGAAAGCAAATTGCAATTTTTGCGAAATAAATAAATTTGATTAGCATATTTTTTGCTCGCTCATTTCAGCCGGCCGAAGAAATATTGTTTACCTAATCGAATGTATTCACTTGGAAAATTACATGTAAATCAATTTATTTTTCAACTGACGTTCGATAAATACCCTCATATTGTGGGAAAGGCTTTGTGCCGTGACTATTAAACTATAATTCATGCGAAATATTCAAAGTAACTATTTGATGCCACTTTTATGCAATTATTGCTGGGGTATTGAGAGAAAATGTTAGAATTTTACACTGATTGAATAGAAAATTCACAATAAATATGCGAATACATATATAATGGTTTACATAAATACGAGGTTGTTGCTTTTTTTCTTAGGTTTTGAATAAAAAAACTCAATAGAAGCGAGAGTGTTAAATAGGTAATTCATCCTTATCATTTTAATTATAATTTTTTTAAGTTCACACAAAATCACGCCATTGTTTTCTTATCTAAAAATTTACCATAAGGCCTCACTTCATAGCCTCTTCACCGACTCGTCTAGGATAGAAAGCAGCAAATCGAACGCATTATACCAGTTTTATAAACAGGATGTAACACTTACGTTGGACCTTGCGCTAACATCTCTTCTAACTAATAGCTTGAAGAAATTCTTCTCGAAGAAACATTATAATAATTGAAAAGTATCCGGCTTAACACATAGATGGCGCTATTTGAATTAAGTTCCTTTGATTTTTAGTTATACTTTGATATCATATTCAGTGAAGCAACTTTTGTTATTGTGCAAAAAATGGTTAAAAAGGATATGGCATGTGGCATTTGAGGGTAAAAAATATTGCTGAAATCGAAGCTTATATTGATTAAGATTATTTGGACTCCGCACCTCGGAAATCAACCGTTGAAAGGTGGTTTGCTAAGTTTGAACGAGGCGAAATGAGCACTAAGGACGATGAACGTAATGGACGGCCAAAAGAGGTTATTTCTGACGAAGAAAAGTCCACAAAATAATTTTGGATTACCGTAAAGTGAAATTGTTCGAAATAGCAGTAACTCTAAGAACATCAACTGAATGTGTACTTCATATCAGTCTCGAATATTTGGGAATGAGAAAGCTCTGTACAAAATGCGTGCAGCGCGGGCTCATTTCGAGTGGACTGTACCCGATGAACCCGCTCCAAAGCGTGGAAAAACGCAACAATCTGTTGACAAAGTTATGGCGTTTGTATTATGAGATGCGCATGGAATAAATTTTACTGACTACCTTGAAAAAGGAAGAATCTTTAATAGCGACTTTTACAAAGCGTTATCGCCTAGAAACGGCCGCATTTGAAAGAAAAAGTGACCTTTCATGACAATGCTGCGTGTCACAAGTCAATGAAAACAACACCAAAAGTCTATGTATTGGGTTTCGAATTGCTTCCGAATTCACCGTATTCTCCAGATTAAATTTTTCGAGTTTTCCTCGTCGTTTTCTTAATGTTTGGTTAGCATCAGTCAGCCACTTAAGTTCTGTTTAAAAAAGGGGTTCTTTACCGAGAGAAGGAGTTTTGATCAAGTTATCCAAAACTTAATTGGCAGAGGCTGCTAACCAAACGTTGAGAAAAAAGTCTTAAATAATAATAATACCCAACGATTACCCTCCTCCCGCCCAACCGACGCGAGGGGCGCAATCCGCGAACGAGCGGAAATAGCCGAGTCATAAAAGGCAAGAGAGTTTTGAGCGTTGCGATCTTAAGCTGCTGAGCTACAGAAACAAAAATTTCAACAGCCAAAATTAAGAATTAAAATTAAAGTTTATAATTTTTGAATGTTACTTGTTAAGAGTAGATAAAATAATTTGTTTAATGGTAAAGAGTGAGTCTGATAGATCGAATGTGCTGGATTGAGAATTGAAATCATGACATATGCGGCGGAATGGTTCGCTTAGCTCAAAATTTGTTCTAGCAAATTTTAAAAGTAAGGGTCTAAACTGCCTTGTAGAGCGAGCGGGAACGTTAAAAGTATCGAATTGTGCCTATTTGTTTCAACATTTGAGCTTTTCGCGAACGAGGACACCAGACTCACCTATTTAGTACTTTTCTCTTTTCGGAAGAAGTACCGCAATGTTTATGCGGTCTGATTAGCTGAGATCTTGAACTTATCACATTCTAATTTATTAAGTTAAATCAATCAACTAAATAAACAATCGCACCTTTTTCTTATTAAAACTAAAAGTACAACTGTGTACGTTATTTAAGTACAAATACTGGTGTCTACAAGTGAATAAATTGTTTATATTTAATCATACTTATAAACATATTCTTTACTGGTATTTATTTTCGAGATAAATGCACATTAGGGTGGGTGAAAAGGAACGTTACAATTAAAAGCCTTTGCTAGCGATGTATATCAACCAATTTTTCAGCGTACGAAGCGAAAACAAAAGCATTCGTTTTTTGACCCACCCTAATATACACATATATACGTGATGCCCTATAGATACATACATATGTAAATATTTGTTCGGACTTATGTGTAGAACTAATTTGTTGATTTTCGTTGCTAATTTTTTTTTTTTTACAATCATTTTTATCTTATTTTATCGTCGTCATTGCGGCAAAGTCAATTAGTGCAACTGTCTAAAATGTGCTTATACTGATTGTTGTTCTATTGTTGTAGGTGCGCATACACTGTGCTACATAATTACTGAACAATTTGTATCTAGTGAAAGCCCCATATATAGTGGTTGGCAGGTTTTTTGTTGTATTTACATATCGCCTCACTTACACGAGTAATTTTCAGAATATCTTCGAACTATGTCTGCAAAATCAGGGTGAAGAGGTTTCAGTACAGGTGTCTTGAGGCTAAAATAATTTATCTAGCAATCTAATGGACTTTATAATTATATTCTTTTTTACTCAAAACCCGGCTCCATATTTTCCCTTATAATTTCCTCGTATAATTCCGTAATTTTAAATTTAAATTTATTTTGATTTCTAACTTTTCTAATTTTTACTCATTTAAAATACTTACAAAAATTCAAGAGTATCGCGAAAAATTCCTTTGAAGTATTAACAAAGTTCGGGTTAAAGTTAACGAGAACATTCTACGAAAGTCGCTTAAAGTTTTTCGACCGCTTGCTTAAATTTTGCAGAGTAAACATTCAATAATAAAAGAGATGGTCTAATGTGGCGGTTTAGTGGGGACCAAGCAATATCTTCCCTTATTCGTTCGCCAAAATTCAATTTAAATATCTTAGATAGTGAGACTGGCATGTGTTACCACCTGAATATATTTTACATTCTGTAAATTGTGAAACATGCGAGAGTTTCTGTAAAGATCAGAAATCATTACTTCTGCAGTTTCGACTCTCATGTTGCTAGCGTTGAATAAAAAAGCACCACAGACATACTAGAAATTAGGAAACGTTTTTTATTTAATTTTAGTTATTGCTCACGCGTTTCTTTTCTGTCAAATAGCAACAAATTAGCGACAATTGATCTATTGCGACAGCCAGCTGGTATGCGTCGGGGCAGTCTCGGCCGATATAAGTACAAAAATCCATCGTCTTGCGTTAGTTATTTTTAACAAATATAGCGGCTTTTATGTTCTTCAAAAATTGATTTTAATGGATAAGTTCGTATACGAACTTAACAGGTCAACTGATAAGTGTCCGGCCACTCTCGAGCTGCTGCTGGGGCATAGTACGTTGCGGTACAACGACGGCTCGAAAATGTCGTAGGAAATCGGAGCAGGGTTCGCAGGAGCACGCTCCAAATTCTCCATACCTATGGGAAGTTTTCCAAGCATTTTTCAGTTAGAAGTTTTTGCCATAAGTCGAACTCCAACACAATCATCGTAACGAATGTATAACCATAGTCAAACGGCACTCATAGTAATCTTCTCCTATGAAATTAAATCTATAATGCTGCAGGAGTGTAGAAAGCGGCTGAATAGCCTAGCGGTACGTAAACAAGTACACCTCATTTGGGTGCCCGGTCATAAAGGTATAGCCGGGAACGAACTGGTTGATGAGCTCGCCCGCTCTACAGCCTCTACTAATATGGTAGGACCTGATCCTTTCATCGCGGTGGGTCCCCATATCATAAAGAAGCTGCTCCGCAAGGAACAAGGAGTAGACAGAGAGAGGTATTGACAACAAATACATGGCAAGCGGCATGACAAGTTGCTAACAGGGGCTATAATCTCATCAAGTTTAAATATGCAATCAACCTCCCTAGATATAAAGTAAGGCTACTGCTTACTGGCCACTGTAAGCTGACGAAGTATAAATTGCCGGTTCTGCGACAGGGAGCCTGAAACACCAGAATACCTTCTAGTCGTCTGCACAACAGTCTGCAGACACAGGTCGAAAGCCCTTGGATCCATGTTTCCAAATAGGTAAATAGTAAAAAAACTTTGTCAAGCTGCTGAAGCTAGGTGAGTCTCTCTGATTTAATAGAGGACACAATAGACTTAAAATCGCGGTGCATTCCACGTTTATCAATCAAACTATGTTGAAGAAAAAAATGGATTTGGCAAAAAAATGTATTTTACTATGTTGGACCGGGGACTTTTCAATTGGCCTGCATTGTTATCTGAATACGCATGCTTGGCGGATGACGTAGAAGGTAGCGGCTTTCAGCGGAAAGAAACATTCGTGTGCCGCTGCTTGGGTCAATTGCTGCTGATTTTCTTTTCTTCATTTTCAATTTATTGATTAATTTTTTCTTTTATTTTGCCGCAACCGAATTAGACAGTAGGTAAATTGTGTATTTTTCAAGTGTTTTTTTTTTTTGAAAGCGCCTTGTTGTTGTGACTACTGCATGCTTTTATTTTTCTTTGGCAGATCATACCGGTATTTCGTGTGATACTAACGTCACACGTTTTTTGTTGCTGTATTTTCAGATTTATTCGTTTTTGTTTTCGGCCATTTACGTTTTCGCGGTAATTTCCGAAAATTAAGGCTGTGATAAACGTTTACTCGTAAAAAAGTGATTTCGCTCATTCGGTGTTTGTGCTAAATTTAGTACGGCGCGTACCAGCACGTAGACGCTCAATATTTTTTTCAGCAATATTCAGCAGTATTTACATACATACATATGTATATTTCCTCGTATATTTATTGTGTTAACTTGTTGGCAGTCAGTGTTGCAAATTTACAAGCACCACCAGCTAATTAACTGTTTTCTGCTCTGCTTAAAATACAAATACAATACAACACGAAATTAACATACTTGTAAGTATGCATTGTTGCCAGGTGCTAAATATAACCGTTATTTATGGAAACTGAATTTAAAGGAAATTTTATTGCGTGACGCAAATAACGGGCAATTAAATATGGTATACCATAATTAGTGTTGTTTTTAATCATACTTTGCACATAAACTTCTAAATTTTATAAACGAGTCTACCAACGGGAATGATGTGATGTTAAATTGAAATAAAACACTGCAATTTGGTCAAAATGTCATATTTCACTTCAATTTACACCAATTTTCGGTAACAGGTTGTAACATTTCGACTGTAATTTCGGCCATAACGCGCTGAAAGTTGTTTTCGGTAAATTTCACATAATCCTTATTTTTAGACGATGTACTGGAGGATATGTTGTTTCACGAGAGACCGTGGCGACGTCGAAGATGTGACCCTTACTATCACGTTGTAAGATGCTGTTTTGTGGAAATTTGGCGTTGAATCGGCCCTTTTCCAAGTAGTCACTTCACTACACGAATTATTGCGAGTCCTCAAATAGTGTGGCCACCGATGGAATATTCCGCGTCCATCTTCCGAGCAGGTTTCTACCTTTTCCTGTTCTTTGGTCAGTACATCCATATTTCGCTGACGTTCACGAAACTATGCAAAAGCTTCATTAGATTAAATCCCAGCAATTTTGAAAACTCCATTTCTTCACTCTTCTTTCCCTTTTTTGTATCGAAATTTTACTATAGGTGACCTGGTCTACGGAAAGGGGGCTTAGGTTTCAAAAAATAAATTTTCACTTTTTAGTTGATTCGGATGGAAGAAGAGATGCTTTTTTTTTAACAGCTGTTTCCCAGAAAACTAGTTTTCGCACGTTAGCTCCCTTTTCGTAGACCAGGTCACATATCATTACTTAGAAACATGTGTAGCTTAAGGAATTCGAGATAAATTGGTTTTGGTCGAAAAGCAGAAGATCATTATTAATATCGATCGTGGTACTGTAGCATGCGCATTTATAAATATAGACGCCATCGACTATTTGACTTCGCCGGTAGACTGCTACATTTTTCACGCTTTGGAGCGGATTTATCGTGTGCAGTCCAATAGGATGACTGTCGATTGGACTTCGGAGTGAAGTGATGGAACCATGTTTCATGCTTTGTCACATATCGATGCAAAAATTCGGGCTTATTATGCTTGAACATATGTATGTAAACATTGCCACGAATCATCAACTCGTCGTTGTGTTTGCTCAAAAGTAAGCTTGCGCGGCACGCACTTTGCACAAGCCATCTCATATCCAAATATTCGTAAATGTTGTGATGTACACGTTCAGTTGATACTCTCTATGTCAGCTATCTCGAAAAACTTCACTTTATGGTCATCCAAAAATATTTTGTGTCTGATATTTTCGTCGATACCAACTTCTTTGGGGCGTGCACTGCGTTCACCGTCTTCTGAATCTCATCATCGTGCCAAGTTTTTGATTTAACTGTATTACTTTCACTTCAGAATTCATCAACTTATAGAAAGCGTAAAAAACAGCTTGTGCATGAAATGAAACCGATCGACCTTTCCGAGCGACATCGTTTCGCTCTATGTGGTGAAAGGTTCCAAGAAGATGCGACGCTTTCGAGCCCCATTCTGGGCCATATCTGGCTTAATTGGTATGTAAACAAGCGAAATTACAGCTGAAGAGATTCAAGAGCTGTCATTTCATAGATAGTGGTTTGTGGGCCGGTCGAATCATCAGTTGATATTTCTTCAAAAATTATGCCGGTGAGAACGTAACCATAAATGGAAACCGTTATCACCAAATGATAATCGCTTATTTGAGGCCTGAAATTGATACTCGTGACACACTTCCCACACATCGCATCAATTAATAGATTTATGGAGAGAGAGATCCCTGGTCGATTGACCACCAAGATTGTGTGATATGAAACCGTGAGATTTTTCCTGTGGGGATATGTAAAGTCCAAGGTCTATGTGAAGAATCCCAATTCGATTCAGGCCTTGGAGCAAAATATCATGCGTATAATTCGCCAGTTACCAATCGAAATGCTTAAACGAGTCATCAAAAAGTGAACTCAACGGATGGACCATCTGAGTCGTGGTCACGACCAACATTCAAAAAAGATAATCTTTAAAAACTTAATGTTAAAGACTGTTTTTTCATTCCCCATTACATTTGAAGATTCTGTGTTTTTTCTTTAAAAATGTAGGGAGCTTCGAAATGGATCATCTTTTAAAACTGATTTCAACGGATAAAAATTAAGGTTAACTTAGTGAACGCACTTTATTCATTCCTCCATTATGTGCATGTACTTAAAATGAGAAATACAAAAATAGAAGTTACTTTCTACTTATGTACATATGTATATTTACTATTAAAATACAAAAACTTTCTCCGCTGTAATAACACGCTGCTTTGATGTTTCGATATGCCGCCCTACATGCTTAGATATCTTAACATATTACAAGTCCATGCTGCTTGGTAAACTAATTTCCTAGAAGGATTTTCAATTAAAAACTTAAAAACACTGTGTGTAATCCAAGTCAAGCAGGAAAACTGCTCTAAGTTTTAAGCACACAACTGTAACCCTGTAACTTCATCCGCATTGTTGTTCTACACATCACAGCTACGGCTTTTCTTTGGACTTAAATTCTATAAAAATCTTTTTTCGTTTTGATACTTTGTGGGCTCGAATATTTACTAAGCTCAAGATTATACGCATTTTAGCGTAATATTGTATTGGTTTATGTTTTTCTCTTTGCGTGCTCATCTTGGCGTTGTGAGAAGTTTCGCATATGCTTCTGACAGGCAACAACAAAAGGGTGTTATAAGTAGTGATAGCCGCTATGAACTGCCAACTGCAGCTGTGGGCATTAAACTGCTGGGCTATAAGTAATAAAAGTGGCAAAATATGGGATTGTATGTATGTGGGTAGGTAGATAGTTTGTTGCGTGTCAGTTGGCGTTGGCTAAACGCCTACAGTTTCTTACTCTGTTTCATTTCATAACTTTGCTTTCACAATCGTTGTTGTAACGGTTTATAGGTTGGTAAGTCCTATTACACGTTATGGCATATTTGGTGATTGTACAGTTATGGCTCACATAATAGTAACAGCTTACTTTGGCAGAAGGTTCTAAAAAAATAATCACGCATATGTAAGGATATAAAGGGTGGTTGTTGTTGTTGTAACGGCAGAATTCTGAATATAAAGGGTGGTCCATTTCGGCGTTCCTTTTCCCTTTTTAAGGAAAAAAGACGGACCCATCAAATTCAATGGGCAATGTTTATTATCAGTCGAAAGAGCATTCTTTGGTCGCGGTTACGTCTCAGATATTCCATCCGTTGAGTTCAATTTTCGATGACTCGTTCGATGTTATGCTCCAAAGCCTGAATAGAAGCGAGATTATCCGCATAAACATCAGAATTTATATATACCTACAGGGGATCTTGGTTACCAATAGACCGGCCGCTGCCCAAAACGTGAATTTATGTGCTCATCAAAGTGTTCTCTCAATAAATCCATTGATTGATACGATGTTTGAGAAGTGGCGCCGAGATCACCACCTTCAATTCTAGGCATGAATTAGTCGGTTATCACAGCGCGATAACAATCATTTTTGGGGAAATATGAACCGATGATTCGACCGGCCCACAAACCACCCCAACTTTTTCTTTTTTGAACCTAATGGCTGAACAAAATTTGGTACGAAAACCTTGGATCTTCTTGGCACTTTTCCAGAGCCGATGGAATGAAGCGATGTCTCTTGGGAAGGTCGAGTGGCTTCAGTTCTTGCACAAACTGTATTTTGTTCATTTTCAATTTAAGATCTCGTCGTAAAATGCGCCAAGTCATTCCATATGTCAGACCGAGTTGCCCCGAACGGCGCCGAATCGACTCTCCACGGCCTTCGTGTACACTCTCAGCTACGGTTGCTATACTTTCTTTACTGCATGCTGGACGTGGTCTATTCGGTCGAATATTATTCAGTAATGAATGGATCCTGCTCACTTCTTGGAATCAACGATATCGGACCACTATAATGTATAGCTGTCATACAAACTGGACGATCGGAGTCAAATGCTTATATGAGAAACTTTTTTATTCTACGTGGTATCTTGATGACATTTGATATGGCTTATTGTTCAATGTAAAGTTATAACCTGCAAAGAAATTTGTCTGATCAGACGACTGCAACATATAGCTGCCATACAAACTGAACAATCGGGGTAAAGTTCTGTTATGGAAATCTTTTTTATTTGGCAAGGCATCTTCTTGAAATTTAACATGGCTTATTTTCCACGGCAAGGCTATAACCTTCAAGGTAATTGTTCAGATCGCACAACTACAACATATCACTGCCATACAAAGTGATCGATCAAAATTCAGTTCTTGTGTGGAATCTTTTATATCTTTGAAGTGTATTATAGCTTTGGTATACTCGAAGTTAACTTTTTTTTCTTTTTGTGTTGCCATTTTGCTTTAGCAAGTTAAAGTCAAACTCAACTTCGTTTGTTCCTCACGCTTTTCTTTCAATCGTAAATATGTGCATGTTTATTTGCAACCACTGTTAAAAATCTATTATACAATCCGTGATAATTAAATGCTGTAACCACAGCTACAATCCAACATAATTAACTTGTGATTATCATGGCGACAATTGCTTATTACATTTGTTAATATGCTATTGTTTTTCTGCCGTTCATTACCCACCGATTTACGCTTAATTATATGCAAATAGCCATGTGATCTTTACATTTCCTATTTACGGTTTACAAAAACAATTACTAATGCCAATGAGTTCAAAAACAATATTCATGCTCTACTTGAGTTCACCGTTATGCCGAAATTTTCAGTTTTTTTAAGCTTGATGAGGTGTGAGGCTGCCACCCGCTTTCATTAAATATCGCCTTGATTAACAGTAGAAAAGTATGTCAATAAATAAATACGTGATGTTTTTTAGCTTAATTTATTGTTCTGTTTTATTATTGTAGAACATTTGTAAATAGTTACTGCAAATTTCGTGTAATGATGAGCAATTCTATTTCTTTACTCCTACGCTGCCCAGAGTAAATATTGTATATAATACATACATACAGTTAATATGAATTGATTATCGATTACATCGCTATCATTGCGTGCACGTTGGTCATGAGGGGTTCCCTTCACTCTAATACATATGCATATATTTGATTTGTGACTAGATTTTTATGGATTAGAGACGTCTGCTTGATTGAACTCATGTCGTTGGTGAAGGGAGTTCGTTGTTATCTGTAAAATGTAAAGCGAACAACAAAAGAGTTAATTTTGGTCAGCTGTATTTCCAACTCAGGTTGAATTGCGCAAACGAAATTTAATATTTTGTCCATCGTTTTTAGACTTTGGTTACAATTTGTTGGCATTTTCTAGTTTATGGTGCTATTTTGACAATTTCAAAAACTACTTACTTTAGACATTTTTTTTTACAAAATGTGCAACTTGTACGCACAAATTTCAAATAGGTGGCAATTCTAAAGCAATAATAAAAAAATATTCAAGATGGATTCCAAAAAATTTCGGCAAACCAGGTTCACAAATTTTTTTATTTATAAATTACAATACTCATATTTTTATTTTTATTTTTTTCAAATAAAAAAAAAAACATTTTTATATAGGTCCCATATTCATTTTATGAGCTCTCTTTGTTGCCTAATTGTTGGTATTATTTAAAATTCTTGGAAATATTGCCAAATAGGTTTTTATTGATTACAATTTCAAGAGAAAAAGGTTTCAGAAAATTATATTTCTACGAGCGAGCTGCCACATGCGCTATATTGAAAATATTCCAGTCAAGATATTATTTTACAGAGTTGTCTTGATTAAAATTTTTATTTAAACCTTTATTCAGTCAAAATTTTGTTTTGCAGAGTTGCCACCTATATTCAATTAAAATTAGTTTAAAAACTAAATACTAATTTGAAAAAAATTATTGATTAGTCAAACCTTTATTCCAACCTTTATTCAGTCAAAATATTATTTGACAAAGTTGCCACCTTCATTAAAATCAAAATTGTATAAAATCTAAAAATTGATTTGCAAATTTTCATAAAAGTGGAAATGGAAATTTTTTATGTTAGTGCTAAGGTGCAAGTTTTAACGAAATTATTGAGGTTTAGCGAGTTGCCACATGTGCCTAATATAAAATTTTGTAGTCAAGATATTATTTTGCAGACTTGCCACCTTTATTCAAATATTTAATACAACTTTTATTTAGATAATAAATTATTTTACAGAGTAGCCACCTGTATTCAAATAAAATTTGTATTAAAACTAAAAATTAATTTGAAAAAAAAAATATTGATATTTATTCAAACCTTTAATCTGTAAAATTTTTTTTTTGCAGAGTTGCCACCTTTTTCAAACCAAATGTGTATAAAAACTAAAAATTAATTTGAAAATTTCCATAAATGTGGAAATAAAAATGTTTAAAAGTTGTTGAGATTGCCATCTTTTTTAAATTTTCGAAAGTAGATAAATAGTTTAAAAAAATAATAAACATGTGTATTCGAGATTCTCAGCACTTTTTGTTTATATTTTTTATGTAACATGCTGGTTTTAGTTACAAACTTTATATGAAGAGACGATGGAGATGTTGTATAAAGGGGTTATCATAGTTGCTTCATTAATAAGTTGGATAAAATTGAGATTTCAATGAACATAAAGCGTACCAAATATAAAAAATCCGATATTTTGACGGTAGAATTTTCGATTGTAAACTTCTCCTTTATTGAAGTATTGGCATTTGGTGTTTTTTAAATTCAACCATCTTCCTCCCGATCTCAATGTGACCGAAAATATCATTTTTCTTTTCAGTTTCGTTATTTGTTTAACCTTTTTCAATGCGTTTCATACTCTAGTTTTTGTTTTGCTTTCAAAACTTAGCGACCCTATTCTAATAATTTTCTTGGTTTTCATGTCTAAAAAACCCCCGTAAAATATTCCCCCACAAAATATTTCCTTATACAAACATAAAATTAGCTCCAACTGCATATTTATCTACGCAAAAACTGTCACAAAATATGCGCTTCTCTTTTTTAGAAACCTTAGGAAAATTAGCTCACGTGGGTTCATAAAGCAAATGCTCTTTTTTTTGGCCCAAATTGCATTTTGACTTTGACTCTTACCTGTCTTGCAACATTTCACTCGATTTGTTTCGAAAATAATACTCCCACAAACAATTTCATGAGCTGGCTAACACGCTAAAGTAAGCAAAAGCTCAAGCTCAACCCATAATAGTAACGCTTTCAATGACGAGCGTCATTCATAGTTTCACCAGTGCGTATGAGTGACTTTTTATTGAGACTCACATAGCCGGCACAGCTAGCACACTGCACCACCAGCTTCATTCAATACAGTGTATACAGTATATACATGTATGTATATATACATATATAAATATATATGTTAGTATGTGTGTGTGCGTGTGCGTGGCCGCATCGATGAATGAACGACTAAACACAGCAAGCAGGTGAGTGGACGCCAGCCAGCAGGTTGCGTGTAGGTTTGCAGTAGCAGCAAAAATAAAAATTTCTTTGCACCTACACACGTGCCACATTTGTCATTCATGTCAAGAACACCTAGCCGCCGCTTCTACACCCGACTGCTTAATTTTTGCTGCATATTAAAGCACGCACACACACACATCCATCTCTTTATTTATTGATTTCACGAATGTGTCGTCATTATGTTTAGTTTCGTTTTGTTTCGCATGCAATTCGTTTATTGTTGGTGGTAAATTTAGTTTGAAACACATACACACACATACACTGACAAAAGGGGACATTGCAGCTCAGCAAATAGAACGCGCAAGCTATCACACACCCATACAAGTGTTTATTTCAGCATTGCTTTGCTTTTGTTGCACGTTCATGTGGCAGTGGCACGTTGTTTCACTTGCAACCGCCATCCAAGCCGCTCTCTGCTTTGGCGCCACTTCCATTTGCGTCATATGAAAATTCTTACCACGTTCTCAATTCGTTTGCATTCTTCATTTCGACGCTTTCGTACACGTTTCCTATGTTTGTGGCGTTGTTTGACAGCAATCGATGAATAAAACTCATTACATTTAGTTATTTCTGCGCAAATATATGCCACACACACTCCCATATGCATATGCATATACACATATATAGATGACGGTACACACATACATATGCACATATGCATATGCATAAAATCAGGTGCATTTGTGTCAGTTGGCATGTTGCTGCATATTTGATGTGATTTTCTTTGAATTTATCAAAATCCTTGCAGCTGCTACTAGTCGCTGGTGATTGCTTATTTGTTTGCTTATATAAATTTGCATAATATTTTTGGGTTTTGCATGAATTCAATCGCATGCTTACAACAATATATTGTATAGCAAATGAATCGCATATCGAAAGTGCATTGAAAAGCGAACGAGAAGTGCTACAAGTGTGATTTGTTTCAGTAATTTCGAAATTGAGAGTGTTTTTTAGAGGCGCATACTTCTTATACTCTCGCAACAAGTTGCTACAGAGTATACATTGTTTTCCTACTACCATGATGTCAGCAAACGTATTGTTACTAACTACAGGGTGGCTGATGAAAGTCGCTACCAAAAAAAAAAAATAAAAAAAAAATTAAATAGCTTTTTTTCTATTTAATGAATCTGGTTAATTTTTCTTTTGTTTTGCAGATTGACTTTTAAATTTAACAAAAATGGATAACTCTGACACTGAAACAAGAATTTGGATTGTCCGCCGCTATCAAGCAATGGAGTCATTTCAATTCCATTATTTTTAAAACTAATTAACCTATATTTAATAAAATTGAATGAGCTTTAATATGAATAAAAGAAAAATGAATTCCATACACTGAAAAAAAAAAAATTATTTGAGTTTCTTAATGTAGCAAAATTCATGAGTCTTGGATTTATGCTTACGACCCGATCAATAAGCCGAATATCGTGACAAAGGTGACCTGAAGCCGAAAAAAACCATGCAAAACAGGTCGGAATTATCTCTTCATGGAAACCCTAAAGCTTCAAGGAAGTGGAACTAGCTACTACCATAAATATAATATCATACCAAGTAACTTGGAGCAATTTTGAACAGCAAACTCACGTGGAAACTTAATGTGGAGGAGAGGGTGAAATCAGGGTCCTCCACATGGGGCGTTATGAACTTTGATTAACAGCGGTAGTCAAGCCAATTTTCTGTACTGTGCTCTGGTGTGATGAACCGCTGCCATATACAGGAAACAGTTGGACGAATACAGCAGCTTCAGCGTCCGCACTTTGCAAAACTTACTCAACCTGCCACCAATAGACATTGTAGTGGAAAGCTCGGCAGAAAAATCAGCTGCAAGATGGGTGATAGGTTTGAATTTCCAGAAGAACCTTTAGATATAGCTTGATATGTTAGGGGTCGGTGGATAAAATAGACCACATACCCTAACCCTTTATCTGCGAGAGAAAGTTTGAAGTCACGCTAAAAGAGAGCAGGTGGCGCAGGGGCGCCGACCCAAAAGCGGATATCACAATAAACTGGCGTACTGAACTGTCCAAGTAGCATTTCGACCGCTCGATGGGTGAGGGACTAGTTAATAGTATATTTTTCACTTACAAGTTTCTGCTGAGACTACTTACTACTACTGATACTAATGTAGGAAGTCATCATGTTTCATTTACTGGATTTGGGAGTCTGTAGAATCACTCTCTGACTGCAAATAACGTCAGTTTGTAAATTTATGCTCTCATTAAGACAGAAATATACCTAACGCTTATGAGGACTTGTTTTTGAAATTGATTTTTTCGAAGCGGTAAAAATATAGTTGAATCTCTAATTCTACAATTCCTTTACCTCTTGAATTTCATATCTCTGCAGAGTGCTAATCAAACTCTATTCCCGTTTATGTACAAATATCCAAAGTATCCTAAATTATTAGTAACTGCTTAATATGTAGAGAAAAAGAGAAAAATGGGAAAGTTATTCCAAAATCATTTGCGATGACCTCTGTTAAAGAAGTGAATTCATAAATTTCTTCTGTAAATCAACCTTCACAGCAACTCACTTCCTGGAACATATGTTTTGTCGTACCATAGGTTCATCGTTGCCATCGATGCGTTGTGAAGTTTATTTGTTGACAACAGCTGATTGAAAAAAAGAATCAAATAATACAATCGAATTGCAGCAATTCTGTAAATCCTCTTTATTATTATTTTATTGCTATTATATGGACACACAGGCAACAGTTGCCTTGATATTCCTGCGCACAGGATGTGGCAGCATTGAGGCGTAATAAGGATGCATACAGCCACTGCTTGTAGTCACTGCCTTGTACATTCTTATATCCTACTTATGCAGCTGCTCTACAAGAGATGATTTTATTTTCATTTATTTTATTTCACTGAACTCTCAAGTCAACGGTACACACACATCCTTTCGAAATATTGACATAGGAGAGTTTGACGTTCACGGATAAAACCTTTATTATAATGCATTTAAATTAATTTATATACGTACTTGCAGTAACGCTGCAAACAAGTGGCTTACAGTTGTGGAGTTTTGTTTTAGTAGAGGGCACGTGCCCACATCCTTAAGGATACGGAAGCAATACAAGAGCAAACAAAGGGAAAGCGCAAGTTTGCTTTAAGGCTGTATATTGATAGATGCGAGTGCTTCTGCTGTTGGTGGTAGCACTGAAGGTATTGGAGACTTCTCTTTGAAAAAGAAAATTTCTTTAGGCATCAATTTTAGACTCTTTCCAAATTAAATAAAAGTATTTATAATAACGTCTTAATGAATTTATTTTAAAAATGTGTTGTAAGTACATATATTTTTTAATATTATCTGCTGTAAGTTCGAAAGAAATGTAAATCAAGCAAATTATGATAATTTTACTCAGTTTTTGAGTTTTTGTGACAAAATTACTCGTTACAAGGTTTCCACATTATTAAAAAAATCTCGAATATTGGAAAACATAAAATAATATGCTAAAAGAGAAATGTTAAAAGAAAAGTTTTATAGAAAAAAATATATTTTTTGGGGTTGCCACCTTAATATTAAAAATTTTGTTGAACATTTCCAAACTGTAATCAAAAATTTGAAAATGTTCATTTAATGACAAATTGTAAAAAGAAAAGTTGTTTATAAATAAAATAATTGAGCTTCTTTATAAAATTTTTTTATTAAATATAATATATTCTGTATGAAATTTTTTCTTAACGTTATTAATATTGATTGTTTTTTTGAAACAAGTATAAAATAAGCAAAAAAAAATGTTTATAGAAAATTCCCGTGACGATAATATTGCTTACTGGTTTTTCACACAATTAAAAAAAATTTTGAAAAAATTCTAAACATAAAATAAAATTCTATATTTAATATCTCAAAGCCAAGCTAAAGAAAGCTTTGCACGAAAACAATTATTTTGGTGCGCTGCCACGTAATATTGAGTAAAAAGTCTTTAAAAGATAAATAAATGTTTGGTTTGAAGTTGCCACCCTCTTTTATTTCTAAATATGTAGATTGTGAAATCAAAAAAAAAATTGTAATAAAAGTCTGAAATAGACGGTAGTTCAAAAAGTTCCAAAACAAAAAGGTGGCTTTTTGGCGTTGCCACCTTGAAATTATTATTTTTTGTTTGTTGAGTAAAAATTTTTAAAAGTTAAATAATGACTTTGCTTGAAGTTGCCACACTTTTTTTATTTCTACATATGTATGTAGATTGTAAAATCAAAAAAATATATAAAATAGATCAATAAGAGTATAACATAAACGCTAATTCAAAAAGTAGTTCTACCAAAACGGGACTTTTTGGTGTTGAAATTATTATTATTATTTTTTTGTAAATTTTCACCGAACCTTACTTGCCAAAAAATAATAAGTAATAATTTTTCATCAAAAATCAAGAAAGAACTCAATTACATAATAAATATGTAAATACTTAACTTGAAGTTGCCATACTTTTTTATTTCTACATATGTATGTAGATTGTAAAATCAAAAAAATATGATAATAAATAATCCAATAAGAATATGACATAAATATTATTTCAAACTAATACAAAAACGTGACTTTTTGGCGTTGCCACCTTGAAATTATCATTTTTTTTTTGCAAATCTTCACAAACAGTTTCAGCTACTAAACCTGTAAAAAAATAATAAGTAATAACTATACATTTAAATTTTTGTTGTCACACTTTTTTTTTTAAATAATAATTAATAAGTTTTCATTAATATTCAAAAAAAAAAAAATATCGAATGAAATTAGAAAACAAACTAATTGTTATTTTAAAAGGGTTAAAGCCATAATCGGCATTTTCTCACCATATGCCTGCCAAAGTGGCTGCTGAAAGCAATGAAAAATCAAAAATGCATGACTGGACTGCAATATATTATGCATACAAGAGGAGATTGCAAAAGGCGCGTTCAAGCGAAAAGTTGAGTGCAAAATTAACTTTACACCAGCAAATGAAACAAGTCAACTTTTATATACAAGTATATGGTATATGCATATTTATGTGCGTATATATAAGATATAATTTAACATATACATATGCATAACTTTCAGCCTTAAATTGGGGATTTTCACGTCCCCATTCCGTGCATAAATACATATTTTTCTTTGTTGCTGAAAGCTTCCCATTGGCTTTGCCCTAACTCAATTACGCGCTGCGTTGCGCTGAACTTGAACGTGAAATGAAATTCTGCGTGTGGCTGGTGGCATGCGAAAATGTGAGCGCATTTTATCTCAAAATGCATTCATACACATACATGTACATATGTACATGACAGTAGTAATTGCCAGCATATTCACTGTTGCCATGACTAGGAATGCTGCGTACATGACTCGCCTCGTTGGTCAAACTCTTATCACGAAGTGTGGCGTACCGTGCAAGCGAGTGTGGATTACATAGTTGCCTTTTTGGTTGAAATATTTCCATGCATACATACATATAGTAGATCATATATTWGTCAAAAAAGTCTTGCGGTATTTTCGCTAGTTGGCGCTGAGAGTGCGTATTTCTAGTTTTATTCGTCGCATCGGGTCATGCTATAMCTTTTTGGAAAGCTAACACGTGTTTGATTGATTGTTGTTTCTTTTAAGTCGTTCATGAGTTATAGCGTCGCAAACATGGAGCAAAATAAAGAGAATATACAGCATATTTTACAGTACTACTACGACAAAGGCAAAAATGCATCTCAGGCCGCCAATAAAATTTGTGCAKTTTATGGACCCGATATAGTTTCCATTTCCACCGCACAACGATGGTTTCAACGTTTTCGTTCTGGTGTAGAGGTGGTCGAAGATGCGCCACGCTCCGGAAGGCCTGTCGTAGAAAATTGCGATAAAATCGCTGAATTGGTCGAAAGAGACCGGCATAGAGCAGCCGTAGCATCGGTCAAGAGCTGGGCATGAGTCATCAAAAAAAATTGTATGAACAATTGAAAATTCAATAAAAATAGCGCAAGACTTTTTTGACAATGTAATATATTATATACATGCCATATCTGCATATGCTTCCACAATGCCGCTTGTGCAAACGAACCACTGTGGTTCGTGGAAATCAGCTGGTGAAAAAATTACATTCAAATTTCTTGCAGAATAATAACTTTGCTGCCTTTTCAAATTTAAATATTTGAATTGTATTCGCTTCGCGGAAATCCACTAGTTTGAAACTCGTGAGAATTACGTACATTTGGTTCATCATTTTAGTTTATTATTCCGCCAAATCTAATATAACCGTCAACTTAAGCACAACTAAAATTAATGACTTAGCATTCCTCCGCACGAATTTTTGCAACCATAGCCTTGTAAAAAATTAAAAAAAAAAATACAAGAGACAATTTCGTTTGTATCGCAACAATATATAAGAGCTTCCTTGCAAGAATTTGATTTTGATCAGTCAGTTTTCATGACAGCTATTGGCTATAATGACTAGATCTGAACAATTTCTTCGGAGATTGCACCGTGGCCTTTAACGGTTCCGCCAAATGAGCAGCTTCTTGGGGAGAAAAGAATTTCACTTTGATATCTCAGAAACATACGGATTAATTCGCGCAATATTAATTATGAAAGTTCATTATCTAAAATGACACTCAAATTACTTTTAACTTTTTACAGGGCTAGGTTAATAAGCTATTTTCGAATATCTGTTTGGCCTTGCTGAGAAGCTTCTTTATGACCACAAAACAGTGGCAATCCTTGGCGTTTTAAATTACACAATTTTGTATAAACAATACTCTCAGAGTTTCTTAAACCCCATATATGTTATAATAAAAAAAAAAAAAAAAATTCAAATTAAACTCATAATTTCTTAAACCCTATATAAACACAGAATTGTATATATAGTACGGCGTTACAAATGTTTTATAATAAAAGAAAAAAATATTAAAATTAAACTACAAGTTTCTTAAACACCATTTAAACACAGAATTTTAAACTCGCCTCAAATTTTATACGGTGATACAAATGCAATACAATGCAAAAAATTAAATTCAGAGTTTCCTAAACACCACTTAAGCATACATTCTTAAACTTCTTTTAAATCCTAAAAAAGTTCAAATTAAACTCTAGTTTCTTAAACACCACTTAAACACACAGTCTTCTTCTTCTTTTAAATCCTCAAAAAGTTCAAATTAAACTCAGAGTTTCTTAAACTCTATATAAACACAGAATCTTAAATTCATTTTAAATGCTATAATTCGGTAGATAGGGGGATGCAAGTGTGTTATAATGAAAGAAAATTTCATATTAAACTCCGAGTTTCTGAAACTCTATATAAACACAAAGTGTTAAACTCGCTTCAAATCCTAAAACTTGATATCTACGGTGATGTAAGTGAGTTATAATGAAAAAAAAAAATTTAATTAAACTCCGAGTTTCTTAAACACCACCTAAACACAGAATCTTAAACTCCATTTAAGTCCTACAAGTTGGTAAAAAAGGTGAGGCAAATGTCTGAAAATGGAAAAAAAATCAAACTTAAATACCGAGTTTCTTAAACATCACATAAACTTGGTATACTAAACTCGAAATTGCAATGCACTTTCTGCTTATGCATTTTGGAAATAGTTACAGCTGCATGTATGGTATAAATACATCATTAAGCTCGCATGGCTTACGGAAAAGTTCAGATGTCAAGCTTTTTTTGCAACGTCCACGCATTAATTACACCGGCACTAAATAGAACAGAGAGTTGATGTGGAAGTATATCACAAAATATTACTGACAATTAAAATATGTATATTTATTGTTGCAATGCAGCAGAGCTTTCAAACCTTCCGCAATATATACATACAAACATGTAACGGAACTTTAATAATTAAAGCGTATTTTAGCGGCTGGCGGCCCGCCTTTCGCTGCACCGTTAACAATAGCAATTTCAATTCTTACGCGTGTGTGCATGGAAATGCAATTATCCATAGAGGTGAAGATCTCTGCGTCGGTCTGTGCAATGTAACCAACCATTAGGGCGGAAGACAGCGCTTGCTGGCCACACACTAACACACTTAACGCTAGTACACTCTGCGGTCCACTCAGTCAACCAATTCAAGTGCGCATGCTCTGGTGGACACTTGATAAGTGCACTACTGTAGTGATTGTGTGATTGTGTGGGATCGGCGTGTTGTTTTGTTGCGGCTTCGGCAACTACTGCCATTTATGGGTTTCAGCAGAGACTCGCAGTAATGACACCAACCCATACACTTCGAGTTCTTCACTGCCTGCTTGTAAATTTCACTAGTCACTTGTGTGTGTGTGTGTTTGTATGTAGGTGCTGCTGGTGTTTCTATGGCAAAATGCGGGGGTTGTGCACTCTGTTCGGACATGCAATTTGCACTAATTAGACCAATTAGAGCTGCATTTGTGGCGCATCAAGAAGAAAACAAAGCACCCGACACACAACTGCACGCACACAATTGCCGACTTACTTCAATTGCTGCGTGGCAAACAATTCGAGTGCAAAGTTACATTTTTGGATTTTAGTGGCAAATACAAGAGTTGTACAGTTGAGTGCTAGTGAGTTTTTCCAAATGTCACGTATACGCACTGGTGATTTTTTTTGTTTAAATGAGCAGTGGCAATGGAAATAAGAAAATAAAATTTACATACTTTAACAAAGTTGTTTGTTGAGTTTTGTAGAATTTTTGTTATTTTTAGGTTTCGTTAATCTTCCTTTTAGAGCAAGAAGTTCACAAAACTCTCCTAAACCCACGTACTCATTTATGAGGTAAAATTTGTTTACCAACTTGCGCTAATGATGCAAAGCTAAGTTTTTATAAATACCATCAACATTACTTAAAAAGAGCCAAATTGAAGGAAGGGAAGCCAGCAAGCTGTAAACGTATTCACTGTCCGTGATTTTTGTCGTCCAGTTTGTATGGCAGCTATATGCTATAGTGGTCCGATCTGAACAATTTCTTCGGAGATTGCACCGTTGCCATGGATAATAATACATGCCTGATTTCGCTAAAATATTTTATCAAATGAAAAAGTTTTCCATACAAGCACCTGATACCGATCTTTCAGTTTGTATGGCAGCTATATGGTATAGTGGTCCGATCTGAACAATTTCATCGGAGATTGCAGCGTTGCCATGGATAATAATACATGCCGAATTTCGTGGTCTTATCAAATGTTATAGTGGTTCGATTTGAACAATTTCAACAGATATTGCAGCGTTGCCTTGTACAAAAATGCATGCCAAATTTCGTGAAGATATATTCTCAAATTAAAAAGCATTCCATACATATGTATCTCGTAAAGATTGAAAATGTATTTCGCCACAAAATATCTTATGTCAAGTGTCTTAAGCACATTCATAATCTTTGCTACATATTTTATATACCTTAGACCATACAAATGTGTGTACAATACATATTTATATTTAAAAAAAACTGTGTTTCTACTTCATTACTAGCTTCGTAACCTTTAAGTTGTAGACTTTCATTTCAACCCTGCAAAGACACATATCGACGCACACACAAATCAAATATAGGTGTATTAAATTGTTTATTTTCTCTATGCATTTGTGTCTGTGGGTTTGTGTTTATGTTTGCTTCTGTGTAGGCGTTTGCCCGCCTATGCAAGGTGTATTTATGTGTTTGTTGTGTGGGCATGTCTCAGTTTGTGGTTGTCACGTTTTATGCAAACTAAAGAGCGTTTTCCTTTGAGTCGTCTAACCCAGACTAGCACAATATTATTGTGCAATACAAACAATCAATATTTTTAAGACAATTGCTTCACTGGGAATGGCTTTAATGTTCTTGCAACACATTATTATTTTTTTTGCATTTTTCCGCTGCCAGTGTTTCTTCTTATTCATTCCACCTTTTTGTGTCTTTTGTCAAGCGATTAGTTTCCTTCTGGGCAATTTATTGCAATTTTTTTATGTGAAAGTTATTATTAACGAATTATTTATATTATTCTTTTTACTTTCAGTTAAATTGTGAACTGTGCTGTGGCAGGAAGCATATTAGGCTGTAAGTATTCTTTATTTACTTGTAGTACTTTATTATTGTTTCCCTCTTTTCATGCAAGTAGTTATAGAGATACTAAATTTATGCTTAAGAAATAGCTATCCATAGTTACTGAGAATCTGAAACTGCCTTAGAATCAGTTTACAAATTATTACCCAAATATAATCTTAAACTGTTTGATTAGTTTTGAGTTAGTGTTCTTACAAAGCAACTTTCCTATGATGACAGAGTGTTCGACCATTTTGCGTTGAAACCATACGTTTTTCGTATCGATCTGAGAGAAAGATGTGGGGTGCTTTGTGCCATAATTTCGAGCATAACACCTTTTAAGGCGAAAGGTAATAGCCTATCTAGATGATATTGCTTTCATGGTTAAAGGAAAATTCCGAATTTAACCTGTCGAAAGGTAACTTGGTACTCATCCTTGATGGAAAGCTTTCATAGAAGCGTAATGCTAAGGAGAGAAAAAGAAAGACATTGATTGCCTTATATATTTGTAAAAGAGTTAATGGAAAGTGATAGATAGATAGATAATGCAGTAATGCATCGCGACCTAGGGTCTATTGTGCCCTCTCCTATATCACATGTCCTCTCAGAGTTCCAGCAGCCTGAATAGTTCCAGGAGTTTGCCAGGCGCTACTGAGGTGATGTGATGTAGGTGGAAGAGGAATCTTCCGTCCGGAGCTTTCAATCAACTTTTGTTTCAGATTGCCAGACTACTGTAGTGCCCTTCAAGCTAAAACGGTCGTCATGAAGACAGCAGCACATGTACTTCTCTGAGCTGTTATCAAGGCCTCGAGTTCGATGACACTGAACTTAAAGCACTTCAAAAAATATAAGACCTCACTGGCAGTAGTATCCAACTACGTCCATATTAAACTTGTCTGGGTACCTGGCCACTGTGGAATCGTCGGAAATTGTAAAGCCGATGAGAAAAGGCGCCCGCTCAGCAAACGTCGGTCTGCAGCCTACACTTATGTTTTTGCAAAAGCATTCTGGCCCCGAGTGGAACGTAAAAGGTCCATTGAATTTCTAGTTCGTAGCAAGTCTCACATCGCCTCAATGATAGACGTGGTAAATGGACACAGTTTCATTGATACTCATGCGCGGAGGCTAAAGATTTTGGAGGTCACAACTTGTCAAAGTTGCAATGCGGAAGGTGAAGTGGAAACATCTAGACGCTTTCTCCTCCACTATCCACCTTTCGCCAGAATTATCTCCGATGCCATACATTCTCCGAATGCGCCGAATTGGCTGTAGTGGAACACGAGAAATCAGCCTATTTACCTAATCTAACCTAAACTATACCAAATTTTCCGACAATATTACAAGTGTTTTTCGAACAGTATTAATGTCGGTTTACATTAAGAGCTATTTTTCAATTTTATTATTTTTAAATATTATTATTTGGCTCAAGAGTTGCCACCTATGTATCTGTAAATAAAATTTAACTCAATAGCTAAGTGATAGGTTATTTTTACCGGCCCTTATTTACAAAGAATTATGCCAAAATATATTAACAGAGTTGCCACATATCTATAAATAAAATTGAATTCCACAGATAAATTTAGATAAAAAATATTTATTTTTACTGACAGATATTAAAAATAATTATCCCAAAAATAATATGAATAGAGTTGCCACCTATCTATAAATAAAAAATAACTAAATAGGTAAATGATATATTATTTTTACCGACCCTTATTTACAAATAATTATGCCAAAACTAATATGAACAGAGTTGCCACCATGTCAAAAAATACAAATTGACCTCAACTGTATCTTTTTGAAATCATGGTTAAGTGTCGAACAGAGACTTTATTAAGAAGTGAAGCTAGAGTCAAAGCTTATCAACTTTGTTAATGCCAATTGTGCACACTTTTTCAAAAATCTGCAAAAACCTAAATCTTTTTGAATCCCTCTTTAATTTTTGTAGTGGAACATAATTTATGCACATGTCGTATGACGTATTAATCAGAGAGATTTGTGGCGCTTTGTTGCTCAGATGTTCACCAGAACCATGAAATTCCCGACTTCTCCATGTTAAAGTCAGTTTTAGAATTGAATAATATTTTCCCCATGAGAAGTGGTGCATATAATACAGTTTCGCTTATAGTTTGCAAACTTTTCCAAAACTTTGATATTTTGAAATTTTTTTTTTAGCAACTTTGCTGTTTGCGCCAAACTCTTCTAGGAAATATTGCGTCCCCAGCTGAAGTTTCTATATTTAGAGATACTGCGCTCATATATACATACATACACATATGTGTATATCTACTTTGTAGCCATTTAACCACTAACGGCGTATTTCATTGCCACACTTTTATGTAACCCACTGAGAACACTCATAATCCAATAATCACCAGCCGCAGCGGTGGCGCTCATAACCGCTTATGCCACTGCAATAGGGGAAAGAGCGCGAGAACAAAATTAAAAGAACAATAATGGACATAAAACCACAAGCAAACAGCATCAGTAGCTAGGAGATAAGCCACAGCAGCTTGCCGCGCAAAATTAACGTTTTTATTTTTATCATCACTAACCCACCAATGCACACACATACACTTACTCACATACAAAGGCAAACAGTGTTAGGCATTTCTACGGTTATAACTGTATATAAAGTAGTTAGCGTTTAGCAGATACTTATTTGCGGCGAACTTCCACCGCAACACAACTTTACTGCAACTTTTGTTTCTGCGTTTGACTTCGCTTTGGTCGGTAACCAACAACAAGCACCACTCAAGTACGTACTCAGCAATTGGCAAGCGAAATGCAATCGTTAAAGCTTCACGGCCGCAAGCTGTCGGCTGTGGATGCTTTATTGAACGGCCTTAAATGTTGCGGTTTCTTGCGGTGACAACAACAACTCGAAAACAACAAGTGTGTGGCGTAATAAAGGTTTTGGCGTTGCATAAGTATGTGTATGTATCTGCGCATACGATTGTCGCACTTTCATGCAGCTGCTGCGTTGCTTCGTTGTCTGTGACGTAAATTCCAATAACGGTACGTTATCCGATGCCATTTGCTACCTTTGGACATTACGTTACGCCTCAGTGGGCCGGAGCAGCAGTCTTTCGCTGTGCATTTACTTTTCTACGACACGCCTACGAACTCAAGGCCAAAAATTTGCACATTACTCTCATTACTCTTTCTATTTAGCCTTCAAGTTTTCAATTTTTTGGCGTTTTATTTCGAGTTTTTCTTAAGCACTCAAATGCAGACATACGCACTGCTTTTTACGTATATTAGGGGTGTTCTTAAACCAAAAAAACATGTTGAAAACTCTAAAAATATCAATAATAAAATTTTGAGATCTGTTGTCGTGACCAGCAATCACTAAGCTGATGATTTCTATATACATTAGGGTGGGCCACAAAAAAATAAATAAAATTTTGTAACAAATTTTGAGATCTGTTGTCGTGACCAACAATCACTAAATTGATAACTTTTATGAACATACATTAGGGTGGGTCTTAAATACTATATTGTTGATTTTTTAGCGAAAAGTATAGCATTTAAATTTTAGTTAAAATGAAACAAATATTATTTTTCGTGAACACTATGACAAGAATGTTTTTTATTGTAGCGGGCAAAAAAATTACTACATAGTGTGAGAAGGTTTCCAATGTACTTGGAGTACAAGGTTAACGATTCTAATCGTTGTTAAAAACCCAGTTCGTCGGCTCTCGAGCTATATATCAGGACGTAAATTAATGTTGCAACACAATTCGAATTAAAAAAAGCGGCTAGTCGAATCCGCCAGGGCACGATTTTTTCCAATAAAGTTTTTTTTATCTGGATGAAAATTAGTTAGTTTTTTTACAGTAGACACAGTAGTCGGGATGGATCTTAGTCCTTATATTCTATTTAGACAAAAAATTGTTCTTTTGTTGTACTATTTCGGCATAAATTAGAATTTTTTTTTTACCTCCTAGTACCTCCTTAATATGCATCACCTTCATTTCATCTCATGGCCTACTTGGTCAGCCTCTTTATCTTGCACATATGTTTATAGACATTACTTTCCCTGCTGATCTGTCTGCAATTTGTTACAGACATATAAATGAAGTAATCAGTGGGTTTTTACACATGCGACAGCTTTTCAGAAATCATTACATGAAAAATAGGTTGTTATGCACACAATAAATAAGTAGGCAGTCTCCGTTTTCCTTAGCCGAAATAAGAATGTGCATGTTGCTCATACGCACTGCTGACCATTTCGCTGCTAAGCCGTGCCGGACACGCCCACATGACCTAGAAATTTCAATTTAATTCGCTTATTATGGATTTACATTAATTTGCGCGTTAAGCTAATATTAAAGAAATTAAAAATTTTTTTATTTTTTTCATTTTTTATTTTTTTTTGTTGTTGTTTGGAAAGTTTACACGAAGCATTTTCGAGGTACATATGTATTAATGTATATTCGAAAGCATGTAAGCCGGCTTTAAACATAAAATTAATATGAATTAATTTACTAAAAGGTTGCTAGATGCTTATATTTATTTAGAAAAATAAAAATACTATGAAATCTGAATACATTTTTAAAAAAATAATCAACAAAGGTGGTAAGTAACTAATACACGCTGTAAGATGTTTGTTTTTTGATAGTATCTTTTTTCAGTTATCTTTTTTCTTTTTTTGAATACAAGTTGCTTAAAACTAAAAATAAGTTGCAAATGTTGTATGTATAAGGTACGGATTAAATTTTTTTTAATTTTTTCAAATGCCATATGAGGAGAGTTGCCATATCACCTAGTGATAAGACATTAAATCTGCTTTATGGCACGGACTGAGGGACCACTAATCTGATCTATATGTCTCGCCGACAGCTTTCCAGTTCTCAATGCTCTGACACATAAGTGTCGTAAAATTTTCCACCATAAAAATACTACCAAATGTAGTTTTAAGTTTTCCCTTGTACTTAAAAAGCGAGGGCAATAAAAGAATACATGCTCAGAGACTTCAAAGCACTGTGAATACGTCGGAACATTCGGACTAATGTAGTGTTTAGGTTAGGTAGAAATCCATATCCCCATAACGTCCATCAACAAATGGTTGTACGTAAACAGTCTGAGGGTAAACCGTCTTTTGAGTGAGGTTTGCTACCGCTGCCGCCATATTGTTAAGCTTTTGACTCTCTCTTTGCTTTGATAACTTGTATACCCGCTCGTATTCGTCACCGTGGATGTCAATGGGCATCATACATATTTTACGGAAAGCACTGATAACTCTTAGCGCCTGGATCCTTTATATAGCCTCATATAATAAAACTTTAGCCCCGGTGGTCATCTAGGTGTTTCGCCACTGTCACCACAATAAGATCGTATGCAATTAATTTAACGGCTTTTGGTTGGTGTTCCCTTGTGGTGCCATCATACATTACGTTCCATAGGAGGGAGGCGAGTCTTGCGGTACTCCACTCGAAATAGCATAGCTCTTGGGGTCTACGTCAGTATCAAATAACAGTCGCCTGTTTTCAAAATAACTCAAAATAATTCTCATAAGATACTGAAGAGCGCGTATGTCATATAAAGCCTTAATTATGTTCGCCCACTTTTCGGAATTGAAGGCATTTTTTACATACAGGGTGACCAGCGTGCAATACATTTTTGTTCCGTCTTTTCTTCGCTTGCCACTTACTGCGCATTTCGCAGTGTTACGCAGTATGTTACCTCACATACAAAGGTTATGTTGAAAATCACTAAAAGTACGTTAACCGACTAACAAAAAACGTCAGAAACACTAAATTTTACGGATAAAATAGCAGAAAGAAGCTGCATCCAGGTTTTTTTTTAATTTTAAATTGAAAATGGGCGTGGCGTCGCCCACTTATGGACCAAAGACCATATCTCAGGAACTACTCGACCGATTTCAATGAAATTCCGTATATAATATTTTCTTAACACCCTGATGACATGTACGAAATATGGGTGAAATCGGTTCACAACCACGCCTTCTTCCAATATAACGCTATTTTGAATTCCATCTGATGCCTTCTCTATATGATATATACATTAGGAACCAATGATGATAGCGGAATAAAACTTTACACAAATACGGTATTCGAGCTTAGGTATCCCTTGTGGAAAAATTGTCGTGATCGGACTATAACTTTTCAMGGTCCCTGATATCGAACACGAAGAACTCAGTGCCTAACCTAACCTAACCTAATTTTTCACCGAAAATATCGTAAATCAATACAGTTAAAATAAATCAAAATACAATTCAATACTCAAAGTACACAAATTGATCTAATCTAATTAATTTTACAGCAAAATAAATAAATATGTAAACGACGGATAATGAAATCTCGATTTTCACTTTATCATGCGAGAGTATAAAATGTTCGGTGACACCCGAACTTAACCCTTTCTTACTTATTGTGTTTGGTTTTAATTTTAAGGTCATGACTTCCTTTTGGTATGCCTAGTCCATACGCTTTGTTGCTTTTAATTTTTCCGGCTATGGCTAATATTTCTTCTTCACTAACCAGCAGTGGTGGCTCTACGACTTCGGTTCGTGGCTTAGCATAAGAAAATAAAGTTTCGACGACATTTCTAATAAAAGATGCACTTTGAGTTGTTGTGCGTTATTTTTGAATTTTGACATAGAGATTTTGTATGCTGTTCCCCAAAGGACTTCGTTTCATTCCTCACAACAATTATTTTTACTGCGGCCAATGGCTGACTTCAGTAGCTTTTTCAGAATTTCCTGAGTCCAGTCCTGAGACTGCTCGTATTTTCCTTTTATTGATTACATATATATATATTCATATGTAAGTAATAATACTTCCTCATATATTTCGTTCCAACGGCATTATATTGACATACAGACTCACTTCGATAAAAATATTTTATCTTCATACATATGTACATACTATGTAAGTAGTAAAACCGTTTCTCAGCCAAATCATCATTTCTGTGAAAGTTGCAATAAAATCTGTTAGAATAATGTGCAAACATCATGCTTAATTTCATCACGTTGATCATCTCAACACGATTATTGCCCTTTTCGCTGAACTCGCAGAGGTTGGGAAATTAAATTACTTAGGAATTGCACAATTCAAGGTCTGTCGGCTATAAAAATCAAGTGCTAATTGCGGCACAAACAAAATGAACAATTACTATAAATAATTAACACATTAGTCTCAATGCATCAGTCAGAACTTTGGTTAGACACATTTCATTGCAACAATAAATTTATTTACCAAATAATATATTTTGCACATTTGCTGGCCACAATCGCTCACATGCGCATGTGGTATATACATAAATTAATTTATTTACGGTACCGATCTTCAATTTTTCTAAAAGCCTACAAATAAAAGAGTTAGCTAGTTGATTTTACTCTAAGAGACTGCTCTCTATATTCAACCAGTTATACTGGTTATACTGCAGTTATACTGGTTATACTGCAGTTATACTGCAGATTTGAAAAATCAGTACGCATCATGACTCTGAAAACATCGCAGCACATGGACAAAAGACAATGAAACGTTGTTGGCAATATACAAGGCAATCGGCCGGCCGGTCGTTAACTAAGCCGCACTAATATGGTCGCCTTAATGCAGTGAAACGCACACGAGGAAGCAACAGACATGTCAGAACACTGCATTCGGCACTATAATGGGATACCTCTTCAACGAACATTAGCACAGTGTGGTCCGCATGCTCCCATTTAAGGAGCATAATGATCTTCTCTCCTAGCAGTTTCTGCTAGCTTGCTTTCGTAGAAATGAAAGGCGTACTTGAAGTTAAACCACCACAAGTTGCAGACGACGAGCTCGAGTTGCCGCGAAAATCGAGAGTGAGCCTTACTGTAGCAGGTTAAACTCTTTGCATGCCCAGCCATCTCCACACATCTGACACCCCTCTCTTTATGGTGCGACCCAGTCGAAACAGAATATTTTCTGGGCCTGCCGTTAGATGACCTCGATGATAACTTATCTGAACCTTACCATCCTAATCGAGACTAGATAACCTTTACAACAAAAACAACTGATCTTTCCTGAAAAGCGATATCCTTTAAATAACCTAGATTAGCTCAATTTTACAGCGCTTATAGAGAAGGTTTTAGGGAATAACAAAGACCCTAACAAATTAATCGTCAAAATGTTAAAAGCATTTCAAGCTTAAGGTTCCTTGATAAGTCTAAAAGTACATTGCCATCATGCCCACCTTGACTACATTCCAGAAAATTTCGGAGATGTGAGTGATTCGATTTTACCAAGGTATTAAGAGCATGAAGTGCAGATACCAGGGATCATTCAGTGTCCTAATGAAGGTAGACTACTGCTGGACGCTTCAGAGAGAGCTTAAAGTGTGATATCACACAATCTTGTTGGCCAATCGACCGTCCTAAAACGTGAAATTATCTGCTGAACGAAATGTTCTCTCACAAAGTCCTTTGATTGAAACGATGTGTGGCGTATTGACGATTACGTTCTCACTGGCATCATTTTTGAAGAAATATAGACAACTCGTTTTTGTTGTTCTTGAATCTCTTCAGGTTGCTCTTCGTCCCACTTGCGGCAATTGTGTTTGTTAACATAGCCAGCCAGAAATGGACCTCATCGCTGAACAAAATTTGGCTCAAAAACGTCGGATCTGCTGGGAATTTTTCAAGAGCCCATAGAGTGAAGCGAAGTCGCTAGGGAATTTCGAGCGGTTTCAGTTCCTGCACAAACTGTATTTTGTACGCTTTCAACTTAAAATCTACTTAAAATGTGCCAAGTCGTTCCATACGTTTGCTCGAATTGCTGCGCCGAATCGTTTCTTCACGTTTTGCGTGATTGGCTTTCACTCTGGTTTTCCCTCGTTATTTTTCCTGGAAAATGTTTCTTATGAAGTTAAGTAGGTGCCGTTCGAAAGTTTTGGCTACTCATTTTCTATTCCACAAGCATACATTACCAGTTAGTCATTTCCGAACTAAGTATATGTAGGCACTGTAGAGTAGAATGTACTGTGTGTTGAGTGTGGCTTCAGGTGGGGAAGCAAACAATGTAAAACTTTTTGAATGCAATCAGTCATACAGTATCTTCAGTTTTATGCTTGAATGAGACTTTAGCATGCGGCGATAGAGAAGAAAGGAATGGAGAATGCCTGAAATGTAACTATTAAGCAAGAGAAGACAATAAATATATATATATATATATATATATTTAATTAAATGCTTTACTAAACAGCGGGGAATATGCTTTTGATTATGCCCAGTACATTGCTCCAATGTTCCCATATTCCGATTATGTGTTGGAGCTTCGGCCCTTGTGCGCCTTTTTCATTCAAATATATTGAACTTTGTGTGGAAAACGCTTTTTGAGAGGAGTTCTTCTACATTACTTTAATATGAATGAAGAGCTTCAACCGAAATTCATCGTATTTTTGTAGACGTTCATGTTCTAGCTGAGGGAATGTGCCAGAAGAAGTTTGCACTATTTAGAAGTGGAGATTTTGGCTTGGAGGACTGTTATCGCGGTCCTCAAAAATGTTTGAAGAGCAGAAGCTCAAATCGAGGAAGATTATTTTCAAACAATAGAAGAGCTCACCGAATCAACCATCTACCATTTACGAGTATTTCGGTATGAGAAAGCTCTGTGCGATGTGAGTGCCGCACGATCTGGAAGCAGTGTTTGGAGATGTCCAGAGTTTTTATGTCGATATGTGACAATGAATGATGAAACAAGGCTCCATCATTTCACTCCGAAGTCTAATCGACAGTCATCCAAGTGGACCGCACACAAAGCAAGAACTATCAACAGCGGCAATTTCTACTGTGGGCAAAAAATAGTAAAACTTTTTAATTTAAATTTTGGTTTCGAAAAATTGGAGGGTCGCTTTTATCAGTCGTGAAGGGAACTTGATTCTTGATTATGATGTTAGGCCGGGGATTTTTCAATTGACCTGTTACATAATTTTCTACAATATCTACTTCAAAGTGCTTATATTTCTATTTCGAGCTTCTCATTTGAACACTATAAAAATTTATTTTTATTCTCATTAATTAATTCGACCATTAATAAAATATGTAAAAGATGAGCATATTGCAGCTGAATGAGTGAGTTATCTGCCAATCTATTTTGACAGAGCACTTTTAGAAGTAATCATTACATACTCGTATATGCCAGTCGTACAATATTAATTTCCATACGCAGTTTCTTTGTTTATCCTTCGTTACATAACCGTTATGCTACGTCGCCATGCATTTGATTCTGTGTTCGTATGTAATTTCCCGGCATATCAATCATTCTAAAAATAACAAATACGAAAAAGGGAGCAATTCATATATTACTGAAACTCATTCAGGGGAAAAACAATGGAATCAGTTATTACAAAACATTCCATACACGTGTATATTACAGCACAAAAAGAAAACAAAAAGAGCAGGAAAATAGAAACAATTGCTAAAGCACATTTGCCTGGCATGTTTTGAGTCACTCTCATCACTTTTGCTTTCGCTTTCGTTTCTGTGTGTCTTTGTGTTTTCTTTTCTACTACTATTCGGTTTATACAAGTATTCTTGACACTGGTGTGTCCGTAAACGCGACATATTATGGTCGTAAATAGAATGACGGCATATGACAGTTAGCCCACAAGTGTGGCGTGTGCGTTTAACCCAAATATTTATTGAGATACCTCACGTTTGTTGAAAAGGAGTAAATCATAACAAAACAAGTAAGGAAGCGCTAAATACGTTAGGCTTTACAAGACATTTGTCAAAGTATGCTAAACATATGTAAATGTCAAAGCCATGTGTTTACTTTGACAGCTGGTTTGACAGCTAACGCTCTAGGAAACTCTATCAGAACATCCATTTATAGTTCGAAAAATGTCATTCAAGAGAATATTTAGTATTAAAAATTAGCTCATAGAATTTCCTCAGCTGTTTGTAGACGGGTGAAACTCTCAGCTTAACTGTGTTTGCATTTGCGATCGAAGAAGCTGGAAAAGAAACAAACAAGGTTTTTAGATTATATTTTAAAATAGAATATTTGGAAATCAAGCGTTTAAAAATTGTGGGATAACAAATGAAAAATGTGTCATACTTTTTTTTTTTGAAATACTCATATTAAACGTATCACAATGAGTGAGGAATGGCTAAAGGGCCTGTAAAAATCGTTATTTTATAAGCATTTAGCTTGCCTTACTTTCTTCATGAACACAAAAGCAACCTCTATATATATATACATATGTACTTAAGTACTATATATGTATATATTTATATATATAAGTATTTAAGCACACATATACACGCAATCTAAGGTGAGAGCCAGGTAGCCACATGTCAACGAAACGAGCAGTCACCTCCGGGCCTTATTGTGGCGCTAACGGAAAATTAATTGAAAGATGCTATGCAAAGCAAAAAACGCAACATTGCCTGACTTGCAGCCGAGCGGGTAGCCAAACAATGGTTTAGCTGTAAGATATACGAAATGAATTAATGGAGGAAAAAGCCAGCGTACGACACGGCGTATAAGTGATTATGTCAAGTAAGCATCACAAGCTGTTGAATAAACTGCACAAGTTAGCGGTCAAGGCACACGCTTACACAATGCACGCACAGATGCGGAAAGCGAATTGCAGGGTAATGCATACATATACAATATGATACGAGTATTGCCACAAAATAGTTCCTGCCACAAAGTTATTGTTGCAAAATGTAAACCGTTAAAAGCATTTTGTTGGCCTTAACGCTGAAAGTTGACATATTTTGTGGCAAGTGAAAACCGATTGCTTTCATTGACAGTCATATGCATATATACACATGCGTATACATATATGTATGTATGTATGTATGTAATCTTATTGCGCTAAACGACAAATCATTGATCTTTCCCAAGGCCACTTTTGCTTTTGCAAGTGAAAGACTTGCCCTCTTATGTTGTTGTGTCGCGACTTTGAAAACTAGCATATTTTAGTTTGTTGTAAGCGTGATTGCTGCTTCGCATATAGAGGAAATTGGTTTATGCTACTGAGAGTGCTTCAGCTTAATTTTTCCCAGAAAATTAATTGTATTTCATGGTAGGGTAACAACAAACACTAAATGTTAGTAATTTGTGTAATCGTTATTGGATATATGAGCACATGTAAGTATGTCTGCGTTAGCCATTTTTTTCTACATTAATCTTCTTATCAGCTACTTGCCTCGTTTTATTTGTTCTTGGCATAATAAATTATCCTGCAAGTGTCTCTGGCGATTTGCTCACATAGCTGCCAAATGGAGAGATTGATGTGTATTTCGCATGTGATACTGTGTGGGAGAAAAATTTATGCGTCAAAAAAATTTCTTCCTTTATTTTTATGAAGACTAATTTAAAAAAATTTTTTTTTTTTTTTGAGAATAAACAAAAAAAGATGAAAAGAAAATAATAATTACAAATAATAAATAATATATTATAGTAGGGTTGATTCAAAATCGATTAATTTCACTTGAACCGATATTTGTCTGTTGTGTTACCCAAATGTTCTCTAAAGTGTATCATCTCATAGCTTGCCGATGGAGGTTTTTTAGTTTACCAAAAAGGTATTAAGGCGAATAATATCACTCCCAACTACGTGGCTAGGTTCTCCAAAGGTGTGTCTACCGAGATATTTCAATCTCAGTCTGGCAAAAACCGGGCAAAGAAGGAGTAAGTGACAATATAATTCCACCTCACCTTCCTCTATACAGCTTTGGCAAGTAGCGTCCATCAAAATATTTGGTTGTACCGGTTGTATTTGACAGCTTTCGATCAAAACAACTATACTTTTTTTGCCAAGTGCAAGTATGTTTTACGGTTAATTTTGGGACAGGAGGATGTCGCAGTCGCGCAAGTTCTAGTTGCTGATCATCTGCCAAGCTCAATGAAGGTCCATTGGTTCAACGTTAGAGCGCAAGAGTATATGGGACAACCGACTCGGTTCCAATCGGATGATATTGGGGTAAGGGTGTTCTCTCAAAACTCATGGGATTTGCAGTTTTCAGTGATTCCGCTGTGACTGTCACCTTAAGGGGCTATAACAGTGTAACGCATGAAAAATTAGGTGATTTTCATGAATTTTTTTTTAAAGAAAATACGCGATTCAATATTTCGAACTTCTTTGAACATAACAAGATTTATTTTCAGCTATATTTTAAGAATTTTTTTTTACAAAAATGTTGAAAAATAACGGAGTTATTGTCTGTCTTCAGAGGTGCCAAAAAAAAGTGTCCCAACTGCTGACATGATTCCGGCCGAATGAGTAGTTGAAACAAAAGAATTTGAAAAGTTTATTTTTGAAAAGTATCGAAACTTAACAAAATGACGTAATTAAAAAAAAAAAAAGGTTTTTAAGAAAAAAAAGGTTGTTTTTTAGTGCCAAATTGACAATTTTCAACCAATCAAAAGATCGTAGTTTTAATTGGAAGTCGATCGGTTGATTTCTCGTTGTGTTATGATGTCAGCAATTATGAGAAATTTCACTTTAATATGTTTGTACCTCCGAGCGGTCGCTCTTTAGAACGTAGCCATACAAAAACTATTCAAGATATGACTTTGTCGATTTCACAGGATATTTTTGGAAATATAAACCATCGAGAAAGCAAAGAATTTTTTTTTTGTTTTTATTTTTATTTTTATTTTTTTTTTTGAAAGTGTCACAATGGTATAGCCCCATAATAGCAGCCAGTTTAGCCTGAAAAACTCTACAAAACTTACGTAGCCTGAAGATAAGCTTACAAGAGAGCTCCTTACGGAATACTTCCTATCTTACCTTCAGTCCTAGCTGCGACTCATGCGTCAAAATGTTCATTGCGCCTCTTCTTCAATGACTTATTACAAGTCACATATACTTCGTGGGTAGGAGAAACCTCTGTAAGGCAATGATCCCTGTTTTCTGGAAAGCAATTGAAAGAGAAGAGAATTTCAGGTTGGACCCTGAAATGGACTCCTTTTTATACCCAGCCTCTCTGAGCCTTAGACTTGTCTTGTCTTCGCAGCAATGCACCTGCTGACAATATCCATGGGTGTTATATGTAGAATGGCATTAAGTGTCATTGTTGGTGTGGTCTGGAGATCCCAACGAGAGCTAAATTTTCGAGCCAGTGTAGCCTTGGGTTTACTCCTAAACGGTACATAGAAATTTTCCTTTTAGTCATGAGAGGAACGTCGTCATCATAGACTGTCAGCCGAAGGCCACGTTCTTCACCTGGTTTAAAGGTTCATTTTCTCATTAGCAAACATATTAGTCCAGAAGCGCGTAGTAACTAAAAAAAAAGTCCAGTTGTTTGCAATTTAAAACAAACTTTATTATTTGAGTAACGAGAAACTGCTGACCAACCCACAAGCAACGCTGGTTTATACATATGTACATCAAAGGCCGCCAATGGCACTGGCAATCAGCAGTTGAAGATTTTCATTTCGAAATTCCACAAAGTGCAATAAACATGTGTTGGCTTACTCGGCTGGCAGGGGCCTTGAATTTTGGAAAATTGCTAGTCAAAATCATTTATTACGAAAGTGCACAACACATCTACACATATGCATAGTTAGCAACAATTGAATATGCTGCCAACAACACAATGATTGGTGTCAAGGCTAGCGCCTACTTGGTTTTCTCACTGTTTCTCCACACAAACAATGCGCAGCAAAATTATTTTTGCACATAAAGAGCTTCCGCTAGTAAATACATATACTGCTGACATACGTACATATGTAAGCATATTAATCCATCGACGTTAAATCGCATACCGATGGAGGACAATACTTCAAATCCAAAAAAAAAAAAAAAAAAAAATAATTACAAAAAAGTAATCATTCATGCTCTTCAGTATGCACATTAAGTCTCTTGCTTTACAATGGAATTGCTTGGCTAGCTGTGAGACAGAGGAGAAGCATTCGATCTTTTGAGCACAAATGCCGGGTACATGACGGCTTACAAGTAAACGCGAAGGCGCAGTCGATATCTTAGTGGTTAATTCTCCAATAAATCATCGCTTCCGTTTTCAAAATTTATCGTATAGGTTAGTGATGTTCGTTTTCTTACCAAAATGCAAAAAAAAAAAAAAAAAAAAAAAAAAAATAAAAAAAAAAAAAAAAAAAAAAAAAAAAAAAAACTTAAAAATTTTTGAAATAATAAAACCTTATTTACTAAAATAATAATAAATATTTAATTTTAAGCACCTCAGTTTCGGCCGCTTTATTGGCTGGGATATCCTCATGAAGTGCTCTTTTCACGATATCTCTCAGTTTTAGATATAAAGTGTGATCCATATCGTGGTTCCTACTTTTTTTTTCAAGAAAAACTACAGAAACTTCAAATTTCATGCGGAGTGTGTATTATCTCTTTGGCATTTGACAGTCTTTGGCATTTATTTTTTGAAGATTATATCTTTCAAATGATGACCGCGACCACGTCTTAGGTCCATCCGTTGAATCGAATTTTCGATGACTCGTTCAAGCATTTTGACTGATAACTTGCGAATGACACGCGTGATGCTTTGCACCAAAGCCTGAATCGAAGTGAGTTTGTGCGCCTACATTTTAGACTTTACATATTTCCATAAAAAAAAGTCTAACGTTACGATATCACACGACCTTGGTGGCCAATCGACCGGTGAAGTTATCTGCTTACCAAAGTTTCCTCTCAATAAATTCATTGATTGATGCAATGTGTGGGAGGTTGCGTTTTGTTGGAACTAAATAGCGCTGAGATGATGAATTTCAATTTCGGGCATCAAATAGTCGGTTAATATGGTGCGATAACGGTCGCCATTCACGGTTACGGTCTCACCGGAATCATTTTTGAAGAATTTTGGACCGATGATTCCACCGCATGAAATGACACCTCTTAAATCTCTTCAGATTGTCCTTTGCTCCAAATATCGCCATTTTGCTTATTTACATACCCATTGAGCCAGTAATGGTCTTAATTGCTGAGCAAAATTTGGCTCGAATACGTCGGATCGTCTAGGAACTTTTCAGGAGCTCATAGTGCGAGTTGCTGCGAATGGCGCCGAACCGACTCTCCACGGTCTTCGTGTATACTCTCAGCTACGGCTATATTTTCTTCACTGTGTGCTGGACGTGGTCTATTCGGACGAGTATTATCCAATAATGCATTCTCATTTCCATTTCTGAATCGTGGAAACTACTCAGATAACCGGGTGCTTCAAGCATTTCTTTTTTCTCAAGTCTCTTCCTTTTTTCTCAAGTACATTAACTAATTTTATCTATTAGAACTATGGGTGTTAAAGTGTATTGTGTACGAAACGGCTCTAAAACTCTTATTTCTACTCATAAACTTATTCAATATTTATTTATAAGTGTTCCACATGTTCAGTGATGGTAGAATTATAGGACAATATTTACAGAATGTTGACAGTATAAAAATTTCTTCAATCAATTTGCAATTCATATAGGCTCAGCTAACAGTGCAATAAAAATTTTTGATCAAAAAGATCTCCATATCATTATAAGTCAAAGCTTAACAGTTTAACAAGCCTCCTCTTTCAACTCTCAGCTTAGAAATATTTAATTTTAATTTAAGAGTACTCCGTATTTATTATTGTCTATTACTGCAGCTTGAACTAATTAAGCAGCGCATAGTAGTACGCCACAGGGTTGCATTGAAACTTATCACATGAAAACTTAGACCGCTGAACCTTATTCACAGCACTTTTTGAGTTGAAAAGCTGAGTAGATGGAACGAAGTTTGGCAAATTGCCACACGAAAAATAATTGACGAAAATAGTCATCGAAAATATTCGTAATGCTAGCTTCTTCAGAATAATGCCAAGTAATGAACTCATAAATTTGTATACTCATCACTTAACACATTTGTTGTTGTAGCACGAATGCCTCCATAACTGCTAAATTTGACTGTAATCCACTGTGTATGCGTGTGTGTATGTATTTGGCACTCGGTATCCTTCTGGCGTGTATTTGTGATTAATTGAAGCGGAAGCAGAAAATGACTAATGGTGTGCGTCAGTCAGCGAAGCAGTCAGTCATGCGATAGTTGTTGTTATGTCTAAATCAAAAGGTGGCAGAGTGTGAGCATTTTAACGCGTTTCATGTTCACGCACATGGTCAGAGTGTGAGCCAAGTAAGATATACTAATACATGCAAACATACCACTGTACACATGCTGTTGAATGATTGAAGTAAGACTCATGACCATGACTTTGGTTAAGAGTGACGAATGTGCACTTAATGCTCTCAGTAATTTTAAACATCTTGCGCTATTCTCGGTTCTCCATGCGTTTTTATGTTCGTTATTTTTAAACTTAAGTAATATCTCAAATTTAATGACAGCGAAAGCACTTAAGCCGTTTTTATTATGGATAATGAGTATATCGACGAGTGGGTTAGTAATTTTTAACGGTTCTTTTTCACGTTACGCTTTTACGTACTTTCTTTTAAGTGAAGTTAAACAAATGAATATCCTCATATTTTTGTAAACGCTCAATATGTTTGTACTCCCTGAACAGGGAGTATAAGTTTGGCATGAAGTTTGTAACACCCCGAACGGAGATCACACAAACTGTCCAATCGAAATCAAGAAAAAATTTGTGTTTGTACTTTTTATGCAAAATTTATAAGCAATGCACTTGTGAAGGGTATTGTAGCTGTGGAGCCACCCAAATTAATATTTTTTGTGTTTTAGCAGTCTTTATCCATCTGAAATTGGCCTTTGAATGAACTTTTTTTTTCATATTTTTATATAACTGCATCAAGAAACCAAAAAGAAAATTTCTCCATGGTTTTTCGCCTTACCACATGTAGATGTAAGATATGGTATTCATTTCTTCTTCTTTACTGGCGTAAGGGGTGCCACGCGAGTATAGCCGAGTTAACAACAGCGCGCCAGTCGTTTCTTCTTTCCGCTACGTGACGCCAATTCGATATTCCAAGCGAAGCCAGGTCCTTCTGCACCTAGTTCTTCCAACGAAGTGAAGGTCTTCCCCTTCCACTGCTTTCAGCCAGAAATGAGCCTTATCGCTGAAGATAATTTTTCCACAAAAATCCGGATCATTTTCAAGTTGTTGCTCAGCCCATTACACGAACATACGATGATTCTGGTGCTCAAGCTGCTTCAGTTCTTGTGTCAGTTTGATCTTGTAAGGATGTAAGCCGGGGTCTTTTCGCAAAAATTGCCACAACGACGTCGCAGAGATGATCAACGCTTGAGAACGGAGAGACAGGACGTCATAATCGACCATAAATTGAACGTAACGCTCTTAAAGTTGAGGCCACTCCGAATTTCGGCAGTAAATCGTAATAATTTTGACTAGTTGGGTCGTATATTTTTCGACGATAAAAATGCAAATTTTACTGCAAAGAAATGTCAAAAGAGCGGGGAAAAATATGGAGTCGCTTGCTGTCTCTATCGGCATACTTTTGTAGCAACGTTTCGAAAAACCCTTTATATAATATATTTCTTCTAGCTCACGAAAATGTTGAGTTTTTATAC
>NW_017537290.1:474003-521708 GCF_001853355.1 Bactrocera latifrons
CACAACCACGCCTGAAATCTCGATTATCACTTTATCATGCGAGAGTATAAAATGTTCGGTGACACCCGAACTTAGCCCTTCCTTACTTGTTTTTTTTTTTCCTTCACATTTAGGACCATTAGACATTTTTTCATCTTAATATATATTTAATTGAACTTCTCCTCCTCTCCTTCTGTGATGTTCTTGTTGCTATCTCTCATATTCAGATTTCTATGAAACTGAAATTTTCCAACAGATAATAGTCAGGCTTAATTTAGTTATTAGGTACATACATATTATTTAATCATTGGGCGAATATCGATAATTCGATTGAATGTAAAAATATTGAAACAATCCAGCTACGATAACCAAACTAAAAAATATTTTTAAAAATTCTGTTCAGAAAAATGTATTTAATTATTTTTTCCTTCAAAACATTTCTTGAAACCCAGAGCTCAAAAGAATAACAAAACTCAAATATTTTCTTTAATACTGTTTAATACTTCTGGAATGCTCGTCTTGTCAAAAAAAAAAACTGTGCACCACAAATTATTAAAGAAGACCCCCTAACTAAAATTTTATAATATTGGCATTTTGTTGCTCTTCTCATATTACTTACCTTTTCTCATATAGTTGTATCAATTTACTGTCCTTTTTGCTTGTATTTTCAAAATTACTTTCCCGTCTCATCAATTTCACCGTTCCAGTAATTATCCGATTGTTTTGTTATTGCACTTCTTTTATTGCTTTATTCTTTTTATAGCTTTCTAGGTATTTTTACTGTTTATTCATACACTATACATTTATAAGCATGTAACTGGTGGTTATAAACTTACATACATACATGTATTCTCTGCTGGATTTTGACTAATGAGTCAGTGGCCAAATGTAGTACTTAATGGCAAAATAAGTGAGATATAAATTTTATGCAGATAGTTTACCCTTCTCATATAAGTGATGTAGGTTTAAAAGTTTAGAACGAAAAAAAAAAATCCATGGGTTAATGTGAAGAAAGGCTAGTTGCAGAAAAATGTCTTATGAGGTCGAGAGAAATCAAGCTTATTTTGTAGGAAACTGAGAAGACAATGTGTTCCAAGAATTTTTAATAGGTTCTCAAAAATTTAAAAATTCCAAGCCAAAAGTGTCGCAAATCTCTAGTTCTATAGATGCGCGTAGCGATTCACATTTAATGTCTTCAATTTACTCAAAACTGTTTCTCCGTAGCGGTCGTATGAGTTTGCTGAATAGCCAGAAGTCACACAGAGCTAAATCAGAAGAATGCGTACGGCATGATATGGGTTGAAAATTTGGCGAAAAACTCACGAACGATCAATGCCGACATCGTTTAAGGAGTAGCGGCGCGCAAACGGTGCTAAACACTTAAATAGGATTCCTTGTTGACAGTTTGGCCGATCGAAAAGAACTCGGAGTACACCACACCTCGATAGTCAAAGAAAACTTGATATTTGACCTGTTTTGACGTGTTTCGCCTGCGTCTCAACTTTACGATATTTGGCCTATTGACTATGTGTTTCCGGGTCGTAAGCAAAGATCTAAGACTCATCGCCGGTAATAATACAGTTCCTGATATCCTGGTATCGGAAAGCATTGTTTTCTTAGACCTCGAGACCTTAATGTGATGCTGTTTTTGGTAAAAATTTAGTGAATTGTAGAAACAATCATACATTTACTTTACTTATGCCCAAATTATGTGTTCATGAATGTTTTCACAGATCTTTCCGATATTCCAACGCTGCCAATAAGTACCAATTCGTTTATTTTATTGACGCGTTAATCATCAGTTGATGTTGATGACTGTCCCAGACGTGTTTCATCGTCAACGCGTTCTCGACCTTCTTTGCATAATTTCTACCAATGAAAAACATTTTCTCGATACAAACAATTACCACCGAAAGCATTTTGCAACATTGTGAACGTTTCGACACCAGAAATTTAATTCCGCACACAAAATTGAATGGAACTTGTTTGTTGCATAATTTCACTCATCGTAAAAATCGCCGAATGCACATTTTGTACTGTAGAGAGGCGAGTTTATACTTAAACACTAATAATTATTATATTTTGATGTGACATTTGGCACAGATGTTACTGACAGTAATACCAACCTATAAACAAATATTTCGACGAATGAGTTTTTGCGCCCCATTCAAATTCAAAAGTCTTACTATTTTTTGCCCGCAACTTTTATCCCAAACACACTGTATTCGGTAAGTTTCAACCTACCATGAATTTCTTTTCTCCTTTTTTTGTTTTTATCATTTTTAAAGGCTTCTGCACTAGTCTATGTATGAAAGCATATGAAGCTCATCCTTGAGGAATAAATTAGCCTAGTCTTGAGGAATAAATTATCCTCGTGTTAACGCAAGATAATTTTATTTAATTCCCAAAAATTGCGGCACGAATCAATTGTTCGAACGCCGTGATTTTGTCTATTGAAGGTTATGTCACCAGAAATTTTTTTTTTAATTCAATTCTGTGGACACATTTTCTTAGTAATGCCATCTTTTTGATCTCTGTTATATACTAATTATTATAGAGAATTATAAAGTTAATATAGAATGATAAGGTTATGTAGATGTAAAAATTTATTATATTTAAAATTCAATTATGATAAATTTTGGTTTAAATTTTCCATCACTATCATATATTCTAAAAGAGATTGTATTTTTAATGGTCTCGTCTGATATTTTTACTACAGTAATGGTGGCTGTCTCTCAATAAAGCTTGAGTTTTGGTTGTATGGAAGTCTTGCAATTTTATTCACTTCTAATATTTCTAAAGATATGTGAATACTTAAATATGCTTTTATCGTATGCTTTTGGCAGGGGTTATTATCTAATTTCGATACGAAGTTATTGCGAAAGTATTTTATGCTTTCTGTTGTGTACCAATCCACCAATCCTCTAATAAAGATATTTCTTATTATTTTTGTTTTATTATTTCTTTTACGAGCTATGGAATTTTTCGTGCGATTACATTTCTACACGAAATACGGGGGTAGTCGGCACATCTCATTAAGAAAATAAGTATGACTCATATATTATGTATTATACTTAGTATATATATGTATATGTAATTACAGGCTTGATTTGAGGAGATAGTTAATATATCAATAAATATAAATGTATAAAGTTTCTTTGTTTTAATTGTGCAAGTTTTGGTCTTAATTCATAAGAGAGAAAAAACTGAATAAGACAGAAATTGATAATGCAACCTGATGATAAGCCTTAAACCTTAAAGATAGTTTTGAATGACTAAAAATACCCTTTCTTATCTAATCTAGGCTACAAGGGATACCAATTAATGTCTCTTTTAGACAACAGTTACCCAAGAACTTGGAGAACTGTAGTTCATAAATTGTTGACTAATAATTAGTTATAAATAAAAAATATATTATAACTAGTTCTAATCTCCAGCCCGTTTTGTTAGCCTTTTTAATATTCCACGAGCTTTCAACTGTCAGAGTTTGGCAGATTCGATTTATACCAATGTGTTTATATAAGTTCTTCAGTTATTCTCCAGTTATCACAAATGCAAGTGAAGTGAAAGTGTTAAGTGAATTAACCTGCCATTAGTTGGTATTGACTACAAATTTGGTATTATTGCTAAGTGTTTTCACTGTATTTTACACAAATATGTACTTTCATCCAATAGTGTTGCACTTAGGCAAGTATTTCTCCTGTCTTCTTCAGCTACAAGATAACCAAAATAAAAGGGCAACAATGTTTACCGGATACGCTCACTGATCTACTTACCTTTCCGCCATCAGCGGAAGGACATTTTCGTGCTTACATATAGTATGTATATAAAGGTCGACAATGCAGACTTACTCACTTTCCGATGAAATTTCCAAAAATAGCTAACACGAATGACACAAGTAGAGACACTCTCGCAACGGCACATTCCGGAAGCGACCACAGCAGGAAGTTGGTCTGTTTGATTGTGTAAAAAGTGAATAGTTTGCTGACTGATGACATTTCCCGTTAGACGGCATGGAAATGCCTATTTCTCATACCAAATATACATATGTGCACATGTAGCAAGTGGCAGCCGCAAGAGTTGGTTGAGTCTTTGCTAAAATATGTTTGTGGTTGCACACATTTGATTATAACAGTTTAAGAACGTTGTATTGGAATCGGAATCGTCTTTTGTTTTATGTTTATTCGTGCGTCCGTTCAAAGGTACAACCCTTAACTTGAGTAAAAATTAAAACATTTTTGATGAAACTTGGTACACATGTTTCTTGGCAAAAAAGTAAATTCGTAGATGGGCGTAGTCGGACCAATGCCACGCCCACAAAACGCCATTTTTCCTTTCCTACAAGCAGTAGACGTATAAAGAACAAAACCGTTCAAGCTTCTAGGACCCCGGCACCTATAGTTCACTTTTTATCGCAAATATCGGTCAATTTTTGAGCTATATAATTGAAATTCAGTTATAATCTTTTCCTGACAATGATAAGTCGGTGTGTCAAAAATTGATTGATTCGTGTCTACACTTCCCGTAGCTCCCATATACCTAACACAAAGATTTTCAAACCAGGTAAGGTTTTTCATAATTTAATCACTGATTTTTTGATTGATTTTCCTCTATTGTCTGAAAGGTCTGGTTAGAAACGGAATTGAATCCAAGTATTTCGTAGTGGTAGCGCGTATTTTTAACCACCGGATCACGAAACTTACCTAAGAGAGGTTTTTGAGACTGAATTTATGTATAAGTATTTCTCATCCTTGAAAAAAGTATACTGGACTTTTTCCTGGAAAGATTTTGTGCAATATGCTTAGGCATTTCTGAGACTCCACGTTTCACATTCTACGAACCCCAAAATTTCGTTGATAACATTTCAAAACCACGACATTAATACAGTAGATAATACAGCTTTATAAAGATTATCCTGTTGGATATTTACTTCAAAAGTAATGATTGAGCTTATTACTTGCAAGAGTGAAAGAGATTTGCATTTATATTGAAGTGGGAACGAGCCTTTGTCCATAAAACAATTGATATTGTCTTCCTTTGAGACATAAGTTCAAACTTTATAACCCTCTCACTAAACCTGCACAGGAGTTTCCAACTAAAATTCGTCAGAGTGGACGAAAGGAGGTATGGCAAATCCGGAAGTGCCTCACTACACTACTGGCGAGTTAAAGATGGAGTATTTAGGGGCAGTACTTAGAGGTCTTCAAATCATAACCTCAAAAATCGAGATCCTACTATTTTGAATATTAAAATATTGGAAACACAATATTAATAGCACTAATAAGTGGCTTACGTGTCAGATTCTTATACGTTTTATACCTTGTGGACACGATATTTACGATTTATTTATTTATTTACTTCAGTTTAATTATAACTAGCAAACTTGTTTTTGAATTTCCGCAAACTAAAAATCATTACTTATTTATATTTTCAGAATTTCAACAACCCACTCAAGAACTTCGCGAATTCCGCATAAATTTTAAAACCCCACACAAACACACTCACCAGAGACACGTCGAAGATGTCGGCGTCCCGCGCCAACACCCCACCTTCCGAATCAGACGAGGCGACGTCACACAACAATAGTGGTGAAACGAATCACAACAACAACTTAAAATTAAAATCAACACAGAATGGCGACGGCAGCAGCAGCAACGACAAACTCTCGCCAGATCAAGATATATACATAAATCAAGCCGATGGCTTACCTAGCCAACATCCCACATTACCCGAAGGCGATGTAGACAGCGACAGCGAAAAGGAAGCTGTCGATCCGGATTCCTTCGACGATTTGCCCACATCCATAATTGTGACCAATATACACTCGGAGGTGTTTACCAATCCAGAACTGAAACAACAAATGGAGGAACTCTTTCGTACCTTCTGTGATTCGGCGACCTTCCAGTGGTTACGTAGCTTCCGACGTTTGCGCGTCAACTATGACAATGCCATAGCAGCAGCCAATGCACGCATCAAATTGCATCAGTATGAATTTAATAAGAAGACGACGATAACTTGTTACTTTGCACAGCCCGTAACGCCAGTCTCGAATAAGAATCTACAACCACCAGCGCCGGTCAAGCAATTCCTAATCTCGCCACCAGCTTCACCGCCAGCCGGTTGGGAGCCACGCGAAGAGAACGAGCCGCTGGTCAATCACGATCTCTTGGCGGCGTTGGCCAGCCTAACGCCCGGCGAATCACACGAGCTGCATCCCCAGACCGAAGATCAGCCGGGCATTATTGTGCACACGGCCATGTTGCCAGAGGGCGCGGTAAGCGCACCAACACTAGCGGTTGGCGCCAAACCGAACATAGTGCAAACTAAATGTCCGGAGCGTGCGTAAAGTGGGACAACGGAACGTTCCTGCGTTGGATGTGCTGCTGGACGGGCTGGACGAATTAGTTTTAAGTACAAAGGCAGGTGCTGAGCACTGAATTGAAAGTGAAACGAAGTTAAAGCGTAACTAGTTAATGCAAATACAAATTTAGTACAGCAATCAACTAAAAAAAAAAAAAATAAACATATACTATATAAATATTGTTGTAATTAGGTTTTTTTGTTTGTAAATGAATTGTTCTGTGAAAATATAACTGTATTCCTATCACTTCGAAATTCTAGGCTCGCTCGGCGCATGTTTTGCTGTAAACTGAAGTTTTTACATGTACATACACACATATGGTACATAGTACATATATATGCACCTCTCACACCACTGCGTCTAACAGCAATTAATAAAGCAAAAAACTCCGTGAGAATTTTAAAAAGTTTTTCGGAAACTTTTAATTTAAGCCTAAATGTATATACAAACCTACATACATATATTTATGTACATACATATGAATTTATAATTAAATTTTGTATTTTTATGACTTATATTTTTATTTCATTTAAAATTTTTTTTTCTTATGATTATCTTTTTTTATTTTACAACAATTTAAATTAATTGTAAAAAGCGTTACTTATATTTTAAAGTATAATAAACTTATCGAAACAAAACTTTTTTTTTTTAATTCAACAATATTCAAAGTGTACATTCTTTTTATATAAACCAGCCGTTACAATAAATTTTAAGTCAAAAGAGCGTGAATTAATTTTTTGTGAATAAATTATTTATATATTTATACTGAAGTGTCGCTTTTTGAGTGAATTTTCTTCGAATTACAATTTTTTTATATATTTTTATTGGATATTGGCACTTTTTTTTAATTCCTTGATTTGTTGCTTGTCAAATCTGTGTAGCATTTTTCTATAACTTAATCTCTTTATTATTATTATTATTATATTTTTAATTAAATTTGCTACCCATAATCTCGTTATACACTAATTTTTCAAAATTTAGAACTTTTTTTTATTTTTTTTTAAGTATTTGTTTTGTTTCTAAAGGGGTTACATGGGTTTCCTCGGGTAAAAAATTGCCTTTTTTCAACAATTTTTTCCTCATATAAAAACTGAAATATGTTATTCGATTTTTTTATTGTTACAAACATACACTATTAACAAAGAAATACTGAAATTTTTGAAAAAAAAAAATGTTGTAAATTCGGCCATTGCGACGCCATTTCCGATGACCCCTCGAAAAAAATATTCGCCCGCGTTGATAGAATAACTCCTTACTGGATTATCTAAAGTGGAAAAAAATAAATGTTTTAGTTAAAATCTTGACTTAGGACTTGGACGAAGGAAACTTTTGGCAGACATTTTTACAAAAAAATTTAAATTTCAGTGAAATTGAAGATCGGTTGAGTAGTTCTCAAGAAATCTTATTAACCGACTTCAAAAACACAGTTTCGAGTAAAACGCATATAATAATCTGCGAAATTAGCCAACAAGCTGTATCTCCATAACTATTACTCGGATCAACCTAAAAATTTAGAGCAATATTCTAGAGGTGTTGTAGAACTTAAGGGGGGAGCCTGATTTAGAGGCTATAAAAATTCGATTATTTTGAGGAGTTTTTTTGGAGGGAAAGAAATAATTGATTAAAGCGAAATTTCTAGGGTTTATTATTTTGGGAGGGAAAGAAATAATTGATTAAAGCGAAATTTCTAGGGTTTATTGTGGTATATGTTTAAACATCATTAATAAATTTTTTGGATACGAAATCATTGATATTCTGCCTTTGGGAAGCAATTGCCCGATGCATCTCGCATGTGCATTTATCCAATTCCAAAAAAAAATTTTAAATTTTTTATAAATTGAAAAAAGTGATTTTTCACCAAAAAACTTTGACTTTATGTTGTTTGAAAATATGTTGAAGCTTGGCTTTTCTTAGTTTTAATAGAAGATAATTTAATGCCAAAGATAATAAACCTTGCCTTAATTCCATACGACGTTAAGTTCTTCCTTCCTTCCTTCCCGCCAATTAAGAAAAATCGTAAAAAGTAGTCGTAAATTGTAAAGTTTCGCTTTCTGCCCATGTTACCCCTAAATTCTTGTTTTCAATATTAATTTTACATTTATATTTTAATTTTTTTATTTCAACATTTTTTGTTGTCTTAATCCTTCTATTTATTTTAAAAAATTTTCATAATTATTCCAAAATTTTATTTCAATTATTCTAACCTCCTATTTACCATTTTTTTAGTTTCAAAATAATATTATTTTGTTTTTTCTATTGTAAAGCTTTCAGTTTTTTCAAATAATTTCTGAAATAAAATTTTCTAATTTTTTAAATATTTTTTTTTATTATTTTTTACTTTATTTTGGATTTAAGTTTTATTTGTTTCGAATTTTGTTTTATTTTTTAAATATTTTTTTGTCAACATATAAACACACAAATAAAGCTATCATCGTTTTTCGACACAATCGTATCCCTCAAACTTCCAATTTTATGAATATACATAAATACTAATATTTTAAATGTTTGAACTTTACACCTGAAATCAATGCCACCAGTAACTCAATGGATGCAATGCACGCTGATCTTTCCACACTTAACAAATGTATGTATGTAAACCAGATGTATATATATATATTATATTTGAATATATACATATATACATGTAAGAATGATCGTCAAGAATAAATTAATAAAAAAATGTACATGAAAAAATGTGTTTATTTATAAATTGTGAGAAACAAAACTAATAAAAGCAAAAAACAAGAAATCTGAGTTGAAAAATATAAAAATGAATTAATCACTGTAAATACATGAAATACATATTAAAATAATGAAATTGTGATTAGAATGTTTAGATACCATATATAATATTATGTAATATTTAATTATCGTAAGCACTAAAGATGTTTCATTGTAAAAATAAATATTGAAAAAACAAACTAAGTTTTCTTCTATGAAGGTCCAGCTGTAGAAGATTGTTTTAGCAAAAAATAAAAACATCGAGGCAGCTCGAACAAAAATTAAGGAGATCTATAATAATAATGTATTATTCGTTGAGCTGAAAGTGTTGCAAAACCAGATTTCGATACCAATTCCGACTAATGTCTGAAAGTATTTGTGTCACGAATAAGGTTCTGCTAAACTCTACTTGAAGCTCATAATAGATTTCTAAGCTTTAGCTTCCTCAATTTGTGGGCTTACCTAAGACGCCTGGTATCAAAATGAAAAAAGAAATTCGATCAAGCTTTAAGCAGAGATGACATAGTTTTACCTGAGCTTAATGAACTAGGAAGTAGTGTTTCATGTTCCTTGTAGGGGCGCTTTTAGTGGAGCTTAGAGATGCGTTATTTCGAAATAAATTTTTTGTATAAACTTTTTGATCTTTATTATTTTCTAAAAAATCGAATAAAAACTATTTTAAATATATTTTTAGGGAAGCTGTTGAAAAACAGTTAGAAATTACTTGTTTACCGCGAAATATCTACTTTTCGACTAGTGTCTATATACGGCAACTGAACAGAGTTGCAATTGAAAGGATGCTGAAATTACATTTTTATGACATCATTGAAACACATTGAAGTTTACCAATAACTGAAAATATTCTTCCAATGATCGATTTCGATATTAATCGATTTTGTAAGTTTATCGACAGATTTCTTTTAGTAATTGATTTATGCTCATCTCGTAATTAGTTGCAATTAGATATAAGTTTTATATTTTCAATTTCAGAAACTCCAAATAAAAAACACTATCATATGTATATGTACATACATATATGTATATATAATAGTTCAAAAGTTGCTGCTGAAGAGGGTTGATTGCCCCAAATTACTGTTTTACTAATAATTTAAACATATTAAAATTCACCAGAAACTGCAAATAAAGTTATAATTTACAAATTTATAATAGCAGATATTTTATATTTATCGATTTTACTGTTTATCGACTTTTTATATTTATCTATTATTTTAGGCTTATCGATATTTTTACTAGAATTAAGTTATAATTTATAAAGCAATAGTAATCGATTATTTATATTTATCGATTTTTCAACTAACCTTTTTTTAAAGTTCATCGATCTTTTAGTTTAAAGCTTTTTTTAAAATCGACGTATGTTCATTTGGTAATTAGTTGCAATTAAATATTTGTTTTAAAACTAATTTCAGAAACCCAAATACATACGAGTATGTATGTATGTATATTTGTACAGTAGTGCAAAAATTGCTGTTGAGCAGTGTTGATGACTCCAAATTATTTCTTTTAATCATTTAAATGATAGCATTAAAGTTTACCAAGAACTGCAAAAAAAGTTAAAATTTTTTAACCAAAAATAATCGATTTTTATATTGATCGATTTTTCAATTAATCTATTTTATATTTATCGATTAATTTAAGTTCATCGAGTTTTTACTTAAACGAAGTTATAATTTATAAAGCAATAAAAAATCGATTTTTTTTGATCGATTTTTCAATTATTCGATCTTTTATAAACATATAACGATTAATTTAAGTTTATTGAGTTTTTTTACTAAGCGGCTTATTAAATGTATATTTTTACTGTAGTGCAAAAATTGCTGTTAAACGGTGTTGATTGCTCCAAAGTTCATTTAAATATTATAAGCATAAATCAATTTGTGGTTTCCAAGCGTGTTTATTGTATATTGCAAATACTTGTACATATAAATATGTGTTTTTTCCTTATCAGGTTCATTACACCCACGAATTAATTATTTTTAATTGCAGTCGAATGTTATTTATATTTAAAAAGCTTTAGCTGTATTTAGTTAGAAACGAATTTAAAATTTAAATATTAATAAATGGCAGAAGAACACATACATAGAAATATATTGCAGCTAAATTTATCAATTAAGAACAAAACAGTTAAACTTGCACAATAAAATCTAAGGCAAATTGAGAAGAACAATGAAACGAATTACTAAATGTAACAATAAAAATATAATAACTAAAAATAAAATAAATGAAAATTATAAACATAATGAAATGACATGTTATTTGTATGTATGTATGTATGTTAATGACAAAAAATAATTGATCTGCACCATCGTGTGTGCCTAAATCGTATACAGAGGACACTTGATCATATTATAATAGTTAATTGTAATTTACATGTGTGGTTGTATGTGCTGTGCTGTGTCACACCCAAATTATCGTAAAAACCATGAATGAAAAGTGTGCTAAATGAATTAAAATTAAAAACACATATACATATGTATATATATATATATATGTATATATCAGTGTGTATTGAAAAACTAAAGCATTATCAACATATATATATATAACATATGTTGATGCTAAATACTTACACAGAATAACATTGTTAAATTTTATGAGAAAGAAATTAAAGAAACAACATTTATGAAATAAATGGAAATAAATTAATTGAAAATTATTACAAAATGTGCGAAATATTTGGACTGTTGAAGCTCTATGCATTTTGCGCAATGCATTTTCGACAAGTTCTTCCCCCTGCTTTGGCTTTCAGGTAGGGCTACATTGACTACATATTGCACTCTCGCAACATGTTGCACAAGATAATATGGGTTCGATCACTAAACGGCTTTCTATAACTATCTAATATTTATAAACTAGAACTGAACTATTTAAAAAAAAAAAAACTACTTCAATGATTTGTTTTCAATTGACCTAATCGCGTGACCCCGCACTTTAAGAGGTTTAATGTACATGAATAATGTAATAATGCAATGTGTCCAAAAAAAAGTAAGACTCTTTAATTTAAATTTCGCGCGAAACCCCATTCGTCGAAATATTTCTTTTCCATGTTTTCAAATTTCTGGTGCCGAAACGTTGAGAATTTGGAAAAGGCCTTCGGTGATAATTTTTTGTCGCGAGGAAGTGTTTTTAATTGGTACAAATTATTGAAAGAGGGTAGAGAACATCATCTGATGATCAACATGTCAATAAAATAAAGGAACTGGTATTTAAGAATCGACAATTTACTGTCAGAGATCTTACCTTCATCGTTGGAATATCGGAAGGATCAGGTGGAAAAACATTTTGAAATATCATTGGGCCTAAGAAAAGTGAAAGAACGATTGGTATTAAAATCATTTCATTTTTTCGTAAACGCGTCGCGTTATCGTTTGTGAAAAAATCATTTCGATAGAATGCCACGAAATATATTGTTACTGGGGATGAGCCGTGGATCTATGCTTACGACCCGGAAACTTACGATCAATCGGACGAATGCCGACACAAACGTAAGACGAAGCTGAATAAACCACGTTAAACTGGTCAAAAATCTAGGTTATACCATGTTCAGACCGAAAATTTTAAAGGATTAGATTACATTTAAGCCCTTCACTAATCAGCCCGTTCTCACTGCCTTTGGAAAGATGAAAAAACAGCTGTTTTTGCCATTCAAGAAATCACATCGCTTAATATTTATCAAAAGAAAACATTGTCATATAGTATTTTGTAATAAAAGCCGTATTCTTTTAAATATTTTCCATATAATGGACATAATGGACGATTTTTTTCATTTGGGAAGTTGATTTTCAGATGAAATTAGATTCATTGCTTTAAAAAAAATTTGTTTGTTTAAATTTCTTCCCTTTGTAGTGTCTAAATCAGCTGTGAAAATGTAACTGATTTCCAATGCTGACAAGTAAATGGCGCAAAATCAGAGTCGCACAGAGCGATTTAACGTGAAACAGTTTTAAATCACTTCAATGTAGTGATTTTGAACTGTCATTTGTGTACGGCGAAATCTTGATAAATTGATAAGATTAGTGGGATAAACCACTCAACAGCCGAAATCGTGTGATTAAGTGTCAATCTGAACATGGTATTATGTTGACAGTTTTCTTCGATTATCGAAATATGGTGCACTCCGAATTCCTTTCGACCGGCCAAACTGTTTACAAGAAGAATTACTACATATACATACATAAAAGAGGCCGAAATTATGAGCCGACAACTCTTGTACCACGATAAAGCACCGTCGTATACTGCACTGATTCTACGTGAGTGTTTTGCAAATATCGCGCCTCAACCACCGTGTTCACCTGCTTTAGCTCTGTGTGACATCTGGTTATTCACCAAACTCAAACTCAATTGAAGACATTAAACGTGAATCGCTACGGGCATTGATCGCTATTCCAGAAACTGACCTTAACAACTGTGCAAACAAATTGGACTTCAACCACGCCTGCTTCGCATATAACCAAAATTTAAATTCCATTTGATCCTTTCAATTTCGGATAGTACGCGACCAAATATAGTCCAAATCGGACCAAAACGATTTAAATCGCCAGATACCTAATATGGGAATCACAGTTCCAATTGCAAACTTTTTATCCAAAATATCGGTAAATCTATAATATATATTATAGAAATTCGGAAAGAATCTGTTTGTAATAATAATATGCCTGTATGTCGAATATAGGTTGAAATGGATCAATAATTTCTTTAGCCGTCATAAATTGTGGAAAATTGTTTCTGCCTCATCGATAATACATGTTAAATTTTACATTGTGACAAAAAGTATCCGGAAATTATACACAGAACGTTTTCTTTTGTTCCGTAGGTAACATTATCGAAGAAATATTGTTTAATGTGCAAAGCTTTAATTCGGGATTAACTTGTTTGACCGACCGTTATAAAAATATACGAATTACTAAACAGACCGTAAATAACAGTAACAAAAGAGTGAAAGAGCCAATTGATTAACACAATTTATTTTTGTTGTCAATTTTAATATATTCCATAAAACACGAAACCGAATCTTGAATAAATGGAATTTTTTAAATTATTAAAATAACAAATGGTAGAGTCATTTCCTTTAACAAAAGCTAATTCTGATTGGTTTAATACAATTTACTACAACACGAGAGTCAAAAATGTTTTCTCTGTACAAGTGAAAGCTAATTGCGCATCTGCCAAAACTAAAATTAGTACATTCCATCCCACTTCCGTTATACGTACTCATACTCACACATATGCTTAAAGTGCAGTGATTTGATATGCGTGCATATTTTTAGGGAGAAAGGAATCAACTTTGATCCAAAACTTGGCTTTAATTCCAGGTTCTGACCTCTCTTTTCTTGACACTAAATGAAGGCAGAAGTAGAGTAAGTCAGTATACCATATTCCTTACTTTTGAAACTAGAGCTCCAAACACCACTTGAAGTGTCAGTTAAAATCAGTTTATCTTTTTTCCATATATTTTATATGAAATTTTTTGATTTCTTCCAATTAGCTTGCCTATTCTATAATATTTCGGAAACCCTAGTGTTGCAATCTGTTAAATCACTTGACTTTAAAGTGGCGGATTTTGAGGGGGGAAATCGGGAAAATTTGCAAGGCTAAATGGCTTATTAGTAATTTTACTAAGCTGAAAAATATGAAGTAACAAAAATATAATACAGAAATTTGCCATTGCATTTCAGAAACAAAATTAAAGACTGTCTCCAGTTTTGAATATTATAAATAATGCTAAAATATCACAGAAGTTGTGTAGCAACGTATGCAGATTAAATTCTTAATGAATCCAATCAGATCCGTAACTGAAAGTGCTGAATTTGAAGTGACGCGGTGTGATAGAGAATTTGAAATAGATGCTGCGTTCAGCTCCATCTGTGATATTTTCGATAGAGAATGTATCTTTTTATCCTCCAAGTTTTCCAACATAGGCAAAAATTAGTAACTGTAAAAAAGCAGGATACTCATCACAGCCGTGTGCAAATTTTAATTTATAATTCGGATTTTTTGGCCATGTGATATTTTATATCTAAAGTTGACGAAGAAAAACCAAGAAAATGCGGCCGACAAACAAAACACGAAAATTTCGCTTTGCTAGATGAGATTGCTGCTTCAGAAAAAGTATGTGCTTTGAAAACCAAAGAAATTGAAAATTCTTTTCACCACTTGATAGATAGATTCAAGGCCCTTTTGGATAATGCGACGTTTGAAACTCAAAGGTGAACTTGATCACTGGCAGTGCCAATGGGGGCAGAAGCAAAAGTCAAAAGACAATAAGTTACCAACTACTGCATTGGAAATTTTGAAAAACTCGATGTAGATATATATAATTCATAGTTCTCTTCGCCTATTCTGCACACTTCCTGTGAAAAATGCGAGCTGTGAATGCTTCCGCCACTCTGTCATATGAAAACGTGGCTGATAACGAACATGCTTCATAATATTATAGATTGATCGCCCTGGCGTTGCGGCACACGCTCCATGACATTGAAGTCACTGCAAAAGAAGTTCTCGAAGGTTCTCAAAACTTGCCTCACTTCGCTTTGTTTTGGGAAATTTTTCTATCCGATATCCATCCCATGCACGTACAGACTACAGTATTATACAACCACCGTCTACGAATTATAATGAGTTTTTTCTATTTGGTAGGATTTGATTTTAGAAGGTCGATTTAAAATTTGTATATATATTAAACTGTATAAATACTGCTTTATTTAATACAATCATCTTCATGGTTCAAGTAAATGTAATGTCTCATCCAAAAAATTAAATTAAATCTCGATTAATTTTTGCAACTTTTAACTTGGATTAATTTCTTATGCTCGATGAACTTAAATTTTGGCGACGAAGTTCCTTCAAGAATCAGTCTTTATTGTTAACATGGTGAAGCCATTCGAGGCCGTAGATCACGCCTTGACGAATTTCGTGTTTTGAAATACGTGTATGATATTGCCTGTTGTGTTTTTTTTTTATTGTTTACCCTCGCTTTTCAATAAATCAGGAAAACACACCGCGAAGATGGGTTACTCTCCACTGGAACGAAGTGTCTGAAAATAAAGACTTTGCTATCGTTGGCTACTTTTTTAAGGAAAACTCTGAAAATTCTGACGGTGTTTGTATAAAAGAAGAACTTATGAAATATCGAACACGGTAGCCAATATGCTATACAATTATACACAGGTTGCCGTCGTTATTTAATGGAACCTTCTTCTTTTTTTTTAATGGCGTAGACAGCACTAGAATCGTCCTTTATTTTAGCAATTTTAGACTTTTTCGAGATGCCAAGTGCAGTTAGGTTGTTCTCCACCCGATCTCTCCAACGGAATGGTGGTCTTCCTCTTCCTAAGCTTCTCTGCGAACTGGAGTGTTTTCATCCAATCGGAACCTCTGAATTATGTCAATGGCGTCGTTTAACTCGTAAAGCTCATCGTTCCATCGAATGCGATACTCGCCGTTGCCGATGCGCAAAGGACTATACATCTTCTGCATAACTTTTCTCTTAAAAACTCGTAACGTGAACTCATCAGATGTTGTCATCATTCATGCCTCTGCACCATACTGCAGGACGGAAATAATTAGTGATTTGTGGAGTTTGGTCTTTGTTCGTCACGAGTGGAATTATCTTTTCTATTACCTACTCAGTTCAGTAGCACCTGTTGACAAGAATTATTCTACATTGGATTTCAAGGCTGACATTGTTGTTGGTTGGTTCCAAGTTAGACGAAATTATCTACGACTTAGAAGTTATGACATTCAATAGTGACGTAGGAGTCAAGTCACGAGTGTCGTCATGACTGTTTCTTTGATGGCAGGAGATCTTTCGTCTTGCCTTCGTTCACTACCAGACCTATGAACAGAAACTGCTGGTGGGTTTTTGAGATATACTGCTGAGTCGACAATCCACTTAAAAATCAAGAAACACCCCGTGCTCGTTAAGACGGTCAGCCTAGAAACATATTTGTTTTACAATTTAATTATGAAATAAAAAATATACATTTTATTTTGTTTATATTAGTTTTATTTTACAGTTTTATCAAAATGTATAATATATGCGAAATATTACAGTTTTGTTCGTATCTAACGGGAATGTGTGCTATATTTAACTGCTTAGAAAACATCGTCATAAAATATACTCTCCAACGACGTTATTTACGCTTCGAACTTCGTAACGCTTAGAGGATATGGGTGTAAGTTCAACACTAAGCCGAGGTAACAATTTAAAAAACAATTTACTACTTATTAAGTAAGTAATAACAATAATAATATACGATATGGAAATAACATACATAGGTATGTATAACAAAAACGCCGAATATCAGAGGAATGTGTAGTATTTTTCCTATTTCTGTATCGTTTTCAGTGGCACCATCTGTTCGGGGTCTTCTGGGTAATTACTAGCTCTTCTGGATTTACGACCCGCACATTGTGTGAACCATGTGTCACCCTTGCCAAAGTTCTCACCATCTTCTAATGACTCGGGCATAGGTTGGTTCATTGTTTCCGGCAGGAACATAACCCAAAAACCAGAGATGAGTGAAATAATACCGAAGACAACGGCAGGAATTTTCGGATCAAATGAATCGAGCAACGTGATGAGTGGCGTGAGCGCACCGGAGAAACGCGCACACATCGAACCCAGACCCATCGCCGAGTTACGCACAACAGTTGGAAACAGTTCGGCCGAGTAATTGTAGATCACAGCAAAGGAACCGGCAATAAACAGTTTACCCATCATAACGATACCCGTCGACGTGTTGCTACCTTGGGCAATAAATGCCGTTACAATGCAACATAGACCGCCAGCAATCATAAGCGTGCTAGTAATGGGACGGCGGCCCAAACGATCCAGTACTACCATAATTGTAAAGTAGCTGGGGAACTCTACGAGACCCATAACGAAGAGTATGAGAAAAGGATTGCCATACAATTTACCAGCGCTGAGTGAAAGCCCGTAATAGACGAGCGAGTTGGCAAACCAACAAAGGCAAACATTAAGTGTCTTCATACGTAGATTGGGTGTGCTGAAAAGGCCACCCAAGCCGGCGGAGGGCTTCTCCTCCGCTGCTGTCTGTTGCTTGGCTTTCTGTACATAGTAATTTTTATCCACCGGTATGCCAGAGCCGTTAATGCGTAAACCTCTGATGACAATGTCGACTGCCTCCTCGGCACGTCCCTGCATCCATAGCCAACGTGGCGATTCGTCTAACCACCACCAATGGCCGATAAAGAGCAGACCATGTAGGCCATAAATTATTTGCAGCAGCTGACGATCCTTGATGAGTGCACCCCAACCGGCTACCAACATGATACCACCGGCGAAGACAGTCTGTAAATGTACATTTTAGGCATGATTTAGTCTAAACGGAGCATGAGCATTATATTATGATACACACCTGGAATGTAATGCCGCAAACTGTGCGTTTACTGGCGCCCACTAGTTCCATGGTGAGTACGAAGCCACATATGTATGAGCCCGCCGAGCCGAAAAGGCCCAGGAAGAAACGCGCTGCCATAAAAGAAAAATACTCTGGTATGAAAGCCACTGCGACACCAATGACCAACTGCAATAGCGCCGACCAACAGAATACCGTTTTACGTCCAACTTTATCGGCCAGACCACCCAAAGTGACAGCACCAGTGAATACGCCCAACATTAAAACAGTTTGTGCCACAGAACCGAGCCATCGGCGGTCGCATACTAAATTCCAATCGATTGCGCGCGTATCCTGATAATATGTACGATCATAGACATACGAGGTACATGCGACCGTATTATTTTGCGCATCGTACATATGACAGTTATCCAACTCGCCAGTGGGTTTCAATGGTATCGCGGCGAGTATGTCCGAGGAGTTCCAAGGTGTGTAAGAGTAACTGCTATTATCGATGCCCTCGATGAAGCAACGATGTTCGGGCACCGCGGCTATGGTAACTAACGAAAGCAAATGCAGACCAGCTGTTAGGCCAGAGAGCACTTGCAGAAAGAATTGTATAGCCTGATAGCGTCCAAACTCGCCTGAAAATTAAAAAACAAAATTATATTGAATAAATTTTATATTTTTTGGAAGGATAAAGTAAATGTATATATATTAGGGTGCTTCAAAAAATGTTTTTTTATTTTATTTATTTTATTTATTTTATTTATAAATGTGAAAAAAATAATACAATTATTTTATTTGCACGAAAAAAAGGCAGTCAGTGCCAGGACCTTCGGCTCAAATGTTTTTTTTAATTTTTTTCAACTCTTACCCCCTCAAATGTTAGTGATTGACAAACAAAAAATCCTCCCTCAAGCCAGGCGCTGCAGCTTAACTGCAAGGCTTCGCTATTTTTTTGGAGACCCATGCGTTTTACATAGGAATTTTCGTTTTTTTCATTTAAACTAAAATTTCACCAGCTAATTATCGTATCTCAAAAATAACCATCACATATTCAGAAAGTTGATTTTCCAAACTTTAAAAATTCCCGCTACAAATTTTGATTATCTTAGTTAGCTGGCGTATTAAGATAGTCTCAGAGGTATTGCCAAATAGTAGTAGTGAGACGTTCCACTCAGTCCTTAATGGCTCATAGAGAGTATTTCTGTTTAACTTGGCACCTGCTTAAACTCTAGAATTTTTTTTTATCGAAAATGAAATTCTAAGATATTTATATATAGGTATACAAGGTAAAAACGACTTTAAAAAACAGAACAAATGGTTTTTTCGGCGAAATCAATTTATTTTATTGAAAATAGTCTCCTACTGATTCAATACAGCTTTTTACGCATGTCGAACTAGTGTTTTAGCTCGTTGGTCGGTATGATCTCTACGTCTTCATAATGCTTGCCTTTCATGGGCAAATGCATTTATGCGAAAAGGAAGAAGTCGCAGGGTGTCATATCAGGTGAATACGGGGCGGGGTTAATTGTTAAAATGTGATTTTTGACCAAATAATCGGTCACAATGATGTCCTTCGAATGTTGGATTTTGGGCAATTTTTGGTCGTCAGTCAATTTGTGCAGAACAAACCGTGCACACACCTTTCGTAAGCCCATCTGTTCGACCAAAATGCGATAAATCGATGTTTTGAAGATGTTCAATTCCATTTCCATGAATTTCAATGATGAGTTTGACTGGGTTTTGATGAATCCACGCACAATTTCGATGGAATTTCCGTTGATCACGGATTTTGATTGACCCACTTGTTGATCGTCATTTATGTCCTCACGACCATTTTGAAAACGTTGAAACCACTCGTGCACTCTGCTACGGAATTGGCAATAATCGCTATAAACTTGTTTTATCAAATGAAACGTTTCAGGAAAAGTTTTACCAATTTTAAAAGCAAATGTAATGTTGGCTCTTTGTTCGAAGCTCATTTTCGCACCGATAACACAAACATACTGACACTTGAAACGCAATAACTTCACTTCCCATCTATCAAATGGCATGGAATTCTCACTGGACAATATAGATGGCGCCAACAGATGGCGCTGGATTCAAAAAGTCCAGTTACTTTGAAAAGCACTTTGTAGATATAGATATTTATTTATCGACATCTCTTATAGATCGTCCCAACAAATTATACAGCTCTACAAAAAATATCATTTGATGTTGCGTTGGCTATATTTACAAATTTTGTGGGTTTCAATGGTCTAGATTACGAATTTCTTAAATAAGGGATTGAGTGTGCTCCCGAATTTTTGAAAATTATATTTCTTGCATTTCGATCACTTATCGGCACTCTCAAGCCGAAAATAAGCAAAAAGTCGCCAAATGTCCTGTTTGACTTAATGAAAATATCTTATGAAAATATCTTATGAAAATATCTTATGAAAATATCTTATGAAAATATCTTATGAAAATATCTTATGAAAAGTTTGACGTCCGCAGTTCGAAAATCTCATATAAAATATAGTTGGTGGTTTCATACAAAATAACTTCATCAACTGTGAAGATTAATTGAAATGGCGGCATATTTAAATATTGTGTTAATTTTCGAAGACCTTGTATATATATTTGATAGGGCCTTGCCTTCTAATTGTTACAACTGTCATACATAGCAAACTTAACATAATGTGTTCAGGGTATGAGAAAAACGTTGTGACAATGTCATTTATTTGAAAATTTACGAACTTTGTTACAAATATATAGCATACTTTTAGGCGTTATTGCGAAAATTTTGTAAAGTTATTACTATGGTAGTTGGAAACACAGTGGTGTCTATCATAACCAAATTTTATTGAAGAATCTGCGAGTTTCAATTGAAGAAAAAAAAAAAAAAAGAAAAAAAGAAATAGAAAATCGAAAGAAATTTAAGGTACGAAAATTACTACAATTTAACAATGTCTATTTAAAATTTACGCGTAGCCAGCATCACAAATCATGCTAGACAATACTTTCCAAATATGCGAATGGAACGCGATGCATCTTTTGTATCGACTTTTAAATGTATACTTACTAATTATTCACTACTTACGCGCGCTTCATCTATACTAATCCTTTTATTTAACTCTTTAATTTCTAGTTATATAATTAGTTATGCGAATATCTGTATAGCATAAAGTTATTCAGGCGTAGTGATTGTCACCCATAATGTATAATTCATGATAATTATATTTCTACGCTTATGTGGGAAGCTCTCCTTCAAAATCACTTACTTATGCAATACTTTCCTATGTCTCTAGGTCTGAGCGAATATTAAATTGTGACGAATTCAAGTAACTCGCATTCACCGCGTAGCTTAACTAACTGTTTACTATTGTAATGCAAAAAAGAATATAAATATTTATATGTACTATATATATGTATATATATAAATAGTTAGGTATTTTGTCTAACCAGTTACTGATTTCCCATTCACTTAAGTATCCCGCTAATGCGGTTAACTTGAAATTTGCATTGGAAAAAATTATTATTTGTGGTTACGGTTAGTTTGCACTGAAGTGAGCTTAATTTAAGGTATTTCAATAATTCTGCCAGTATATGATATTAAGTATGTGTAAATTCAAACGTATGATTATACTATATTCATATATAAATGTGAATTAAAAATTGTTTTCTTGTTGATGGTGCGAAATGTAATCATAATACAAATTAATGAGTCTCTATGTATCATGTCATGTATGTGGTGAGCCGACTGACGTATGGAAAAGTTTCAAGACGATTCGAAGTTTTCCATCCAAATTTCTTTCATCGGTGAAGCCCATTCCTGGCTGAAGACATTTGGTTTCAACAAGATGGCGCCACTTCCCACCCATCTTATCAATCAATAGATTTAGTGAGAGAACACTTCGTTGAGCAGATAATTTCACGTTTTGGACCGGTCGATTGGTCTCTAAGATCGCGTGATATTAAACCGTTCGACTTTTCGCTGTGGATATTTGTAAAGTCTAAAGTCTATGCGGACAATCCCCCTACGCTTTAGACCTTGGAGCCTGTTACCGGTCGAAATGCTGGAACGAGTCATCGAAAATTAGACGCAACAGATGATTAGACATAGAAGCGACCAACATATGAAAGAGTTAATCTTTCTTTAAAAATTTAGTGAGCCTTTAATGGATCACCCTTTATATCTTAGTTAGCGAGTATGGAAAATTTGATCGAATTCGGTATAGAAATACATATTTATGCAATATTTGTTGTGAAGAAGTAATTATTATTTTTCAATCAGCCTTCATTCGCTGTTTCTTTGAAGCGTTGCGAATATAATAAACGACTGGTATAAATCCAATAAACTGCCATAATCAATATAAAGTGGTTATGCCACTTCAAACCTGTACTCTACATGCTCTCTCATTGCTATCAATTGCAATTTTCATGACAAGAGAGCGGTGCTCTAGACAAGCAGAAAAGTGGCGTATGGCAGACGACTTTGCAGTTATTCTTTTATAGTACAAATTTCTATATCTTTATGAGAAATGTGTTTATCAAATGCAAACATATATAATGTTGAACACTTAATGGCTGAACTAAATTTTTATTTGCTTTTCAAATCGATTTCTGATTTTATTGTATTTATGGGAGTGTAAACGAGCTAAATTTCTAATTTATACGCACAAGTCATATAAGGAATCCATGATGTGTTGATTTAATTCAATTTCGCTAAGAAATCAGTATGCAAACAAACGATTATTTCTTATAAGGGTCCTCATATAAACGTGAATGGTCTTATACTATAGGACATTCTAAGTCTATTATTTAATAAGTCGGTTAATTTTACTTTGAGGCGATACCAGAGATGTTTATATGATTCTGTTTATGGCCCATTTTTATGATTATGAGATATAAAATGATATAAAAGCATATATTTATACCGCGATGTTGGAGAAGCAAATTTCAGCGCTCTATTTTGTTAAAACTTGATAGTAGGTACGGGTCTAGGCATAAAAATGTCGAATCCTCATCATTCATGGCGCTAAGCCCTTGACTAGATGCTACAATTTGCTGTCAGCCCCTTGAAGATATTTTAAAACTGGATGGATTCTTTCTAACTTTAACCGATTTCGAATGGTTTAGCGTGTTGAGAGATTTTGTCCTGAACTTTTGAGATTCTTACTATTACAACTGTTTCCTTAACTGAGAAAAGAAGTTTACTCTGTAACATAATCATACAGACCCATGAGTGTGACATCATATTTTGTTAAAAATGATGGGAAGAATTTTTGACAATTGGTACTAGGACTACCAGAAGAATTGAAGGTATGATGACATATGAATTTATACCATACAGTCTTGATAAGAGCTTCATAAGCTGAAAATTACACAAGGCAATTGAAATCGAAACTCAAGAGTTGTACGAGTGACGATCATATACTGCGTACGGTAAGCAAGTGGATGATGACGATCCGAGATGAAAAATTACTTGAAGCATTTGAGAGAGCTGTTCTTCGCAAGATCTTTGGAGCCGTCCACGTTGGCGATAGAAATACGAACTGTATGGCATATACGGCGACATGGATATAGTTAAGCGCACAAAAAATCACCGAAAGCGCTGGCCAGATCTCTGTCGTTCGCATGGAAGATGATGCTCCAGTGAAAATCCCCTTTGACTCGGGACCTATAGGTGAACAACGAAAGCGAGGTCTTACACGCATTCAATGCACGTCTGGCGTGAACTCGCAAAGGTAAGAGGCAAATGACGAAACCATGTGCTCTCGTCACAGACCGACTCACAGTTTTGGAGCCAACGAAGAAGAAGTACGCCAATGTTTGTAGGCAATAATATTGTATCTAGCTTTTCAAGAATAACAAAAAAATTCTGACGAGATATGGAGCAGAAGCTCGAATGAATTGAGCTGAGCCTGAGATTATTTTACTATATTACCGTTATTAGAATTTTAGCTTTATCTATTTTATTGTCATATTTGTTATTTTATTTCATTATTATTTTTCACTAATATTAATATATTTTACATTTTACTGAATTATTATAATGAAGTTTTATCTGTGAAATGACTAGTCCCACAGTGAAGCTCATCACCTATCATCACTATCTATTTTATTATTTTATGCAAATAATTCATGATACTGAAAGTACACAACATTTTCTAGCAATATACTAAATCAATGACCTTGTGCATAATTATAATTGCCGTTACTTGTGTAAATTGAGTAAATGGCCTCGAAATTAAATTATAAAAATTTAATTACGCCTTTCAACAAATTCGATTGTGACTCTTATAGCGTACAAACACACGATAAGTGTTTACATGTGAATACATATATGTACATATATGTTAGCATTACATATTATATACATAGTATACTAATATACCTACACATAGCTTTAACACGAACGAATAGCTTGTCATACTGAGGAGTAACGAAATCTCTAACTTCAAGGTATAAACTACTATTCGCACTTTAATGTTTTATTAACTGACTGATAATATATATACGTATATATGTATATTAGGATGGGTAAAGAAAGGAATATTATTTTCGCTTCATTCGTGAGTCGTTTTTAAATGACATCATGGATTTTTTTCTGAGTTAAGCATTGTTTTGACACTTGCTAAAAGAAAAACTACATTATTATACTTTACGGCGATATTTTAAGACAGTTGGTATTTAGTGGAAACGCTATTTGGGTCTATGGCAAAGGGTGGTCCTTTTCGTGGTTCTTTACTTAGTCCATCCGTTCAGTTCAATTTTCAATAACTCGTTCGAGCATTTCGACTGATAATTGCCGAATGACATATGTGATGTTTTACTGCAAGGCTGGAATCGAAGCGTGATGATCTACAAAGAGGTTAGATTTTACATATCCCCACAGGAAGAAGTATAACAGGTTATGTCATACGATCTTGATGGTCAAATTATCTGTTCACTGAAGTGTTCTCTCAATAAATCCATTGATTGATGCAATGTGTGGAAAGTGGTGTCGTCTTGTTGAAACTAAATATCGCCGAGATCACGAACTTCAATTTCAGGCATCAAATAGTCGGCTATCATGGCACGATAACGGTCGATATTGATATCATACCAACCATGGTTCCACTGCCCCACAAAGCGTTCTTTTTTCTGGATAACCCGTTTTATTAAAAATTCTGCAGTAGGACTGAAATTCGCTCAAGGTTTCCGAAGATCAATAAGTCAAGTTCGAGATATTTAATAGTACAACAAAATGGTAAAGCTGCCTATAGTCGCGAAAGCTAACCTACTTCCGATTAAGACTCTCCCACGGAACCAACGGATTAAGTGTTACTTCGTGGGAGCGATAAGATACTTTAAGTATTTTCTTTCACAAGAATGGACGAAAGCTTTCAATTTCTCAAAGAAAACTCGTCAAGCTATCGCCAACAGTAGTTATTAACTTTCCCCTTATGTTTAGAAAGCGGGCGTTCGTGTTCAGAGTATTATATGCACTCTGTAAACGGCGGACAGTTTGGAATAATGGCATAATGGAAGCTATAGATGTAGCTTCTAAAGCAACCATGTTTTATTGGTATTTGCGTCACGTGTTTGTACGGTACTGTATTGGAGGATGATATATAAGTCACTCATTATTCTCGTCCTGCTACATGGTGCAGAGGTGTGGACGATAAAAACATCTGATGAGTCGACATTATGAGTTTCCGAGAGAAAATTTCTGCGGAAGACATCTGGTTCCTTACGCGATGGCCACGGCGAATATCGCATTCGATAGAACGTTGAGATGTTCGAGATATGTAACGACGTTGACATAGTTCAGCGAAAATACTCCAGCTTTCAAAGTATTCGATGCAATACCCGCCGGGGGAAGCAGAGGAAGACCTCCATTTCGTTGGAAGGACCAGGTGGAGAAGGACTTGGAATTCCAATTGGCACCACGTTGCGAAAAGAAGAACGACTGGCTCGGCTATAGTCGCATAAGCGGTGTCTCGCCAGTAAAGAAGAAGAAGGTGTTTAGGATTTGCTTAGATATTGAAGAGTTCGCCATAGTTGCAGTATAGTGACGCACGATCACTGCCGAACCTACGGATACCGATTTTTATCCGACTAAAAAATGGGACCTCACCACAACGTCACTGTTCCTACAACAATTAAGTAACACTAACGGATCGGGAAGTTCATTCCGAGACTGTTTTTCGGCAGCATTACATCAAAATTATTTCGATAATGTTTTTCTTGAACTGCAATAACAACCAGCCATAAAATTGAATTTTGAAGGACACAATTTAATTTTTCAATACGTAGACGTACATACATACATATCCGTATATCGAGAAGATAACTGTGTTGTGACATATTAATCGCAATTTATTTACACTTTTTATGGTAATATTTCAAAATGACAATTTGTATGTCAACATATTAATAAACAATAATTTTTCAATTATTGAGACCACAGCAATTCAGTCCACGTACAATATTTGTAGATGTCTTCACTTTTCAATTGTCTGTCGAATGAAAAGGAGCTCAATGCCTCAAGACTAAAACAGAAGAAACCGTAGAATTTAGTAATAGTTGCAGCGAATTGACGTTATTTGACGTCGATTGTCCGTCAGTGATGGCTGCGGTAATTGAGTGCGTAAATTAAACAAACTAGCTTACAAACACACTTTCCGAAATGTAGATAAATATGTAAGAATATGGAAAAAAATTCGATACACTTACAACGCCCATAAATTGGGCCAATCATTGTAAATTAGTTGACCATTTCAGAACAATTAAAACAAGTGACAGAAGCCCCATGCACTAATTAACTCTTACATACATATGCACATACATTATTACATATTTTTGGTGTGGAACCCAAGACCGATCGCTGAATTTTGACTTAAACACTTAAATACAGATGTATGTGTCTAGAAAAATACCCTGTGATCCAATTTGATCAACTCATTCAAGAAAATACTCAGAAACGGATTCGAAAATATTACATTCTCCAAGGCTAGGACAATCCGATTTGACAGTTGTTCCGGCAATATGTGCCAGCTAAGCCAAATCCGCTTGACCTGAAGAACTTCCATTAGCTGCCGGAGATGGTTTGGTAATGGATTTTGAAATTTATGTTACCAAGATGCATTTGATTCCGATCATTCATTTTGTATGGCAGCAATATGCTATAGTTAACCGATTTGAACAATTTCTTCGGAGATTACATTATTATTATATAAAATAATCTGTTCCAACTTTTGTGAAGATACATTGTCAAATGTGAAAGTTTTCCATACAAGAACTTGATTCCGATCGTTCAGTTTATATGGCAGCTATATGTTATAGTGGTCCAATATCGGCAGTTCCGACAAATGAGCCGCTTCTTGAAGAGAAAATGACGTCTACAAAATTTCAGAACGATATCTTAAAAACTGAAGGACTAGTTCGTATATATACAGACACACGGACGAACGGACAGAATGTCGTTGTGGTTTACGTGAGTACCTGCCAAACCTCACGGTGCTTTCTATTGTTAGAAGCACGTAGATCAATATAATGCGTTGATCAGCGCCCCAAAGTATAAATGCATTTTGCATTTAATTCTTGGTTCCAATCGGTTCGGGTGGATAGGAGCACCCTAGTCACCCATTCAAGGCCCATCCAAAACCTCTGACGTACTTTGGGTCCGGCACCCGACCGCAGTGCGCCTCCACATTGGACAAAATGCCCTTCCTGCATTTAGGTTTAAACCACAGCCACCACGAATCTCCACAAAGGGCCAAACCCAATGAGCAGATTGGAGTTACCTCCAAGGGCTAACTGCTCCCCGTGGTACCAGGTTATAGTCTTTGGTCTGACTTTGTAGTATTTGCTACTACCAGTTGAGTCCCCCAAACTCAATGACTGGTTGAATGGTTGGTTAGCATTTGACGTTCAGCAGTTTATAATAGCACTTTTCTGACTAGACCATGTTGACATCAAACCAAGACCTGTAATGCCAGACATAGTGCATATGGCTTCTAGTCGCCTCTTACGACAGGGGGTCGCGGACGCTTCCTTCTGGGTGTTACAAACTTCGTGACAAACTTAATACACCCTGTTCAGGGTATAAAAACCTAGATCTAGGAGCTGGTGTCGTGGAAAAGCTCTGCCGCACAATAATCGGTAGCTGTGTCTTGTACACATATGTATATACTTTTTACGAGTCTGCAGTTGGCGGAACTATTACCGCATAGAAATTGCCAAGTTTTTCTAACTTGAACTGCAATGTCAAGTAGGATTGGACAAATATCGAAGAAAATGAAAAACAGCAAGGTGCGAGGAAGAGGACAGTTGGATGAAAAAGTGGGAGACGATAAGAATCTGTGTATCGTAAAATGGTTGGATACAAGGGCCGTGACAACGGGGTTCATATTCAGGCAGCTCTTCTACAGATGCCTGCTAACGGTGTTGTAAAAAAGAAAAACAAAATAGACGTAACCCGGCTAGCAGCAGTCATAAATTATAACAACTGTATTGGTGGAAAGGACTTGTGCAGCAGACCAGTCGCTTACTATCGAACTGCGATGCGAACAAGAAAGTGGAAAGTAAAAACTTTTTGCCAATTTCTTTATTTGTTTGTTATTAGTTGTTAGATAATGTACAGCCGATGTTGCACCGAAGAAGATGTCCAACGAAAAGACAAGTTAGGCTTACTCCAACATCGACTGAATCTGGTGAAAGCGAGGATGAAATACAGAGGCGCAACGGTTCAACCTAACTTCTTGGCTCCTGGTTACACAACTCGTCCCAGCGCCAGTACTTCGAGAAGATTCAGCTCGACTCCCACAAGCGATGCACAACGGGGTGACGACTTGTGGACAGCAAGTTCGCTTTGAAATATCGTCACCCCAACAACAACAATAAATCACAAAAAATAGTGTTATCATATAATATTTGGTTCAGGTCTTAAAAGCATAAAAGATGTACGGAGAGTTTGACGAATCATTGGCAAGTACGAAAAGATCTTGATTTTGGTAAAATTATATTGGTATTCTCATGGTAAAAAAGAAATAAAGAAAAGCGAAAGAAGTATGCACTTAAACTCAGGGATAAATCAAATCCATGAGTTAATGCCTTGCTACAAAAGAAGAGATTCAGCAGCTAACTAACGAGAAAAATGGCTCGACCACGATCTTGAGCATCTTTAGTTTTAAATCCTGACAAATATACTTGTATAGAAACATGTCATATACATTTTTACCAATTGTACGTTTACCAAAGTCGAATCGAACAAACAACTGCACAACTAAATAAACCATTATGAAACACAGAAAAGCACAATAGCACAGTTAAGCCACTTTAATCAGTATACATATGCTCTCTTGTATCGTGTTAAACTGAAAAAATTGTAGTTACACCTAAACAACTTTTCTGAAGAGAAAGCTCTGCTCACACATATCAAACATAGCGAACGGCGATGTGGCGAAACGAATTCGGCTTTTGCGTGTTCAAACCGTACCGCCTTGACTTTAGTGACACTTTTAATTGAATATTAGCAAATTAGACAATTCAATTGTACTTATTAATTAATTTGACTCAAATTTCTATTCGCATGTGTATATTTTATGTGTACGTACATATGTACATATATACGTGCCATGTATAGAATATGTATATTTTCTAACTTTAACACTAATGAGTCTATGATTCAGATATGAGCGCGTGCCAACATTCAAACTAATTCATGAATGAAGTCTTTTTTAATTATATTTCCAGTCTCATCTTCCGGAGATTTGTTAATTGTCATTATTAAATATTTCCTAATTGGAATGTATATATACATATATACTATATATGTACTACTGTGATCAAATTGAAAAGTGAATTTTTAATTAACAGTACTTCGCGTGTTTTTCGAATTGGTATTTTTTTTCTTCTGTATGTTGGTAGTACTGTAAGTGATTGCTATGCTAAATTTCGCGACAAAATATTAATATGTATTTGAGATACGCCTCGTTTTGTGAGTGAATTCTTCGGTATACTATATCTGCATTTATTGAACAAAGAAGTGCGCCATCTTATACTGCACTGATTATTCATGATCATTTCGCAACCACCGCATTCGCCTGATTTACCTTCGTGTAACTTCTGACTATTCAGCGAAATCGCATGAACATTCCCATGACACCATTTTGACTCTATTGAAGATCTCAAAGCTGAATCGAAGAAGGTTCAGATTGCCATAACGACGGCTGTTTTTCCAAGTGCTATATACTATATATATTATATTATTAATTATATGTATTTTAAAAATATTTATGGCCTCGAAATACTTAAAACACTTGAATTTTTCAGGCCTTAATTATCTGGAAATTAAATTGTGATATGTATGCCAACATCACATCTACCCGTCATATAATCTACTTGTATATGTGAGTCCTATCAGATAATAAAAAAAAAAAAATTGTGGGCAAAATATGGTAAAACTTTTAATGGCAAAAACCGATTCGTCGAAACATTTTTTTTGTTGATTGTTATGACTGTCACTAACATCTGTGCCAAATGTCACAACAAAATAGTCAATAGTTTTTAGTATACGATTGTCTTTTTGAAGTATATAAAGCGCATTCGGCGAATTTTTCCAAAGAGTAATTATTCAATAAAGAAGTTCCATAAAATTTTGTATAGAATCAAGTTGCTGGTACGGAAACTTCCAAATGTTGGAAAAGGCCTTCGGTGATAATTGAGCAAGGGTTTTTGATTGGTAAAAATTATTAAAAGAGGGTGGAGAACGAACATCGGTGAGCACGGCTAACAACATCAACTGATGACTATCAGGATGTCATGAAACGTATTATTACTGGCGATGAGTCTTGGATCTATGCTTACGACATGGAAACAGACGATAAATCGGCCGAATATTGTGGCAAAGGTGAGCCAAAGCCGAAAAAAAACACGTCAAAGCATTTAAAAAATCAAGGTTATGTTATTGGAGCGACAAAGATTTTGAGAATTAATTAAGAATATTAAAATTATGAATTATGTATTAAATGGTTCCGGTTGGTGGGCTCCGCACAACGTGTGAAACCACCACTGTATTCAGACGAGCTTTTGATGACCGAATCTAATCTAGAAATGCGTCTACGACCAATGGTGTATGGGAATGTATGATGGTTCCACTTATGCCTATAATTACTTTAATCACACAACAGGTTACATGACGACTTTGCAGTATTAGTAGTTTCCGTAACATTAACTGATTTTGGACCAACGAAATTGATTTTGGAGTGATCTACCACATTGGTTGAATTCACCATACCATTGATAAAAACTGGTTTTGATAGAGCTTCATCGCTATAAATTGAATTAAGTTCATCAATGGTCGGTTGTTGAGCTAAATCAAGTCGAAAATTTGTAAAAAACAAAAATAATCACGCGAAAATTTTCACAATTTAAATACATTTTTTGGGCGAGATGAATATTTTACATTACTGTTAACAACATATATAGTGCACGTATATCAAAACATTCTAAGTACATATGTATAACCTTAAAAAGTCAAATATTACGAAAAAATTGAGAGCTGCCAGAGTACAACACTAGAGTTGCCAAATCCCGAAATATGAAAGAAAATTGACGTGTTTGGACGAATATACATATTTATATACATATTTATATGTATATTTATATATTCTATATCGTGTATATTTAATATTTAATTTAATGCTAACCAATTCATAACCAATATTTTTCCGACTATAAAGTAAATATTAAGAATAATTTAGATAAAAAGATGTAATTGTAAAATTTAGCTGTCACTACCAACAAGCTAATAATATTGTTCTTTACTCTTCTTTATTGAGTTGAATTCTTTCAACTTTTTTAATTTATTTATAATCGATAAGTTTCACAATCATTGGGCTGGGTGACTAATATTAATCAAATCTCAACTATTCCCCAAGGAAATTACGAAAGGTCAGTTTTGCTATAACATGCCGTTACTGCAGTTAACAGCATTATCAATGAATACCGTTGCTATCAAATCGATTTATCAGTATCTGTATATAATCGCCATTTAATCAATAACAAATATGAAAATGTTTGCATAGTACTTTGTGTGCCACTATAGCATCAAAGTAAAGCTCGTTAATGACTATCAACAACGGCTACCGCTTAATCCCGTTTGACTTATAATTACAGAATACAACTACATATCTCTAAGTAGCATACTATACACTGATTCCATACTATTTGCTGAAAAGTACATAGTTCGTTTGTATTCGCTTATTTAACAGTAAGCTAAGGTTTAGTCATATAATCACATAAGTACATTGATATACTATATATGTATGTTGATACTTATAGCTCATACAGACATATAATACTATATGTACTGTTGCTTGTGCACTTAAGTATCTGTATCACAGTTAGTCGAGAAGTATTATTTTGGTTTTAAAAACTCAGACGGAATATATTTACGAGTCTATATGTATGTGTGTATAAATAAAGCATATCGTCAAAACATGTATATGTACATATGTAAAAGTTGTACTTCAACACTGTGATATTTACATTACCGATTAGACAAAAGTGCAGATATCGCATCTATATATAGTACATACATATGTAAACAGATAATAGAATTTTAAGTGTTACGCCAACAGCTGTTGTTAGCTAGCAAATATTTTAGCTGGGACATAGAATCGTGCTAAGTAATTTAGATTGAGTTAATGTATATTCGAGAAAGTATTTTTATAGGGTGCGATGCTCAATGGCGACCGTTATAGCGCTATGATAACCGACTATTTGATGCCTGAAATTGAAGCTCGTGATCTCGACATTTAGTTTCAACAAGACGGCGCCACTTCCCACACATCGCATCGGATTTATTGAGAGAAAACTGCGGCGAACAGGCAATTTCACGTTTTGAGCCGTGTGTGATATTAGACCGTTAGACTTTTTGCTGTGGAAATGTGTAAAGTCTAAAATTTATGCAGACCAACACGCTTCGATTCAGGACTTGGAGCAAAGCATCACTCCTGTCATTCGCCAGTTAGCAGTCGAAATGCTTGAACGAGTCATCGAAAATTGAACTCAACGGATGGGCCATCTGAGAATCCAACATTTGAAAGAGATAATCTTCAAAAAGTAAATGCAAAAGAATATGCTGTCGAATGATAATAAATATTCCATTAAAATTGAAGTTTCCGTGTTTTTCTTTAATAAAGTTAGAATTCTATACAATATACAACCTACAAAAATAAAAACCCCTTCTTCGCAGATGTTCTGAAAAAAGAATCCAAAAAGTTTCAGATCACTAAAAACCAAGTACTACACTCGACTGGGTTCTGGACCAAACCGATTTTTTTCGACAGTTACATGGGCAAGGAAACAACAATTGCTCCGGTTTCGAAGTTATCCCCCGAAGTCAAAATATTGAATTTGAAATTGAGCTTATTTCAAACAGTTAAGTCAAATAAAAACATAAACAAGCTGCGTTTTCTTCTTAGGAAAATGGGGGTAAAATGTCATCCGTCATATCCTACAAGGCCTTAAATTTGCGATATTTTTTTTCAAAGATCCAAATCCTTACCTTTGACCATTTTATTAAACAGAATACAGCTTACTCTAAAAACTACCACTCTCTATACCGCAAGTGTTCAAACCATATTAGGAAAGATGGGCAATTGCTACCGATCTATGTAATGGACTGAAGAAAAAAGTATATATAAATAAATATATGAAAATAAGGTAAAAACCAGTAAAAAGTATTGTATTAGTATATCCTCAGGAGATTCTCATAAGAAAAGTAGGAAAAGTAAAGACTTAAATCATATCAAACTCTATTACAATATCTAATGGACTGCAAAGAAACTCCGAATATATTCAAAATTTAGGTCGATAGAAGAGAACATGAAAGAAGCTGTAATACAGAGTTTGAATACACGGGCTCCAAGCATTTTATTGTATTAAAAATAACAAATATTCTCGTGGCAAAAATGCCACGAGGTACCGCATAATCCGGAAACAATCGAGTATAAATTGAAGTTAAACAGTCACCGACAATTTGAGATCCCATTACCTTACCAAAAGTTCATCGAAAGCCGCTAGAATCGCCCAATAACTAAAGGATATGTCGCATGTACGCTTTACGATAAAAGTCAAAAAGATGTCGACAATAGAACGTAATAAAACCTGAAATTCAAAGTCAAGTTTATGTAATATTACACAGAAAATTATTTGAAAACAATACCTAAGTATAGCAAAAGTTGCACTCACACCACAAAATATGCAATATACACATAGACAAAGCCATCGCTCAACAGCAATTTAAAGCCCACACTTGTATTTTGTAGCCGTGAGTGTTTTAGCAATGAGATTAATTAATTAAAATTGCAAATCAATTAAAAGGGTTAAATAAGGGGTTCGAATTCATTAGATGGCATATACGAAGCTATACAATACATATATGTGCATATATACAAGTAAGAAAATGATATATATATATATATAGATACACAGATCATGGGTTATCACGGAAACCGACTAAATTCGCGTTTTTTCACTTTTTCCACAAGGTTGTTGTACAAAAAGTATACAATATTCGCATCCTATAAGATTACATATAAAGAAAATAAAATGAGATATTATGTTTATTGTTCTCTGTGTAAAAATTCTTTATATTGACTTTGAAAAAATTCCTAGGATAATTCAAAAAACTTGTGGCTTACAAACTTGTATACAAATTATATACGCGCCGTTAATTTGTAGTGGTTACATGGGGTCCTCGAGCAAAAAACAGTCTCTATTCAATCTTTTTTATACTCTCGCAACAAAGTTGCTAAAGAGAGTATTATAGTTTTGTTCACATAATAGTTKTTTGTAAGTCCTAAAACTAATAGAGTCAGATATAGGGTTATATATACCAAAGTGATCAGGGTGACGAGTAGAGTTGAAATCCGGATGTCTGTCTGTCCGTCCGTCCGTCTGTCCGTCCGTCCGTGCAAGCTGTAACTTGAGTAAAAATTTAAATATCATGATGAAACTTGGTACACGTATTTCTTGGCTCTATAAGAAAGTTAATTTCAAAGATGGGCAAAATCGGCCCACTGCCACGCCCACAAAATGACGAAAACCGAAAAATTATAAAGTGTCATTTCTAATAAATAAAGATTTTAAAGTGAAATTTGGCACAAAGGATCGCATTAGGGAGGGGCATATTTGGACGTAATTTTTTGGGAAAAGTGGGCGKGGCCCCGCCCCCTACTAAGTTTTTWGTACATATCTCGGAAACTACTATAGCTATGYCARCCAAACTCTATAGAGTCRTTTCCTTCAGGCATTTCCATATACAGTTCAAAAATGGAAGAAATCGGATAATAACCACGCCCACCTCCCATACAAAGGTTATGTTGAAAATCACTAAAAGTGCGTTAACCGACTAACAAACAACATCAGAAACACTAAATTTTACGAAAGAAATGGCAGAAGGAAGCTGCACCCAGGATTTTTTTAGAAATTGAAAACGGGCGTGGCGTCAGCCACTTATGGACCAAAAACCATATCTCAGGAACTACTCGACCGATTTCAATAAAATTCGGTATATAATATTTTCTTAACACCCTGATTATATGCACGAAATATGGGTGAAAACGGTTCACAACCACGCCTTCTTCCAATATAACGCTATTTTGAATTCCATCTAATGCCTTCTCTGTATAATATATACATTATCCATTAGCGGAATAAAACTTTACACAAATACGGTATTTGAGCTGAGGTATCCCTTGTAGAAAAATTGTCGTGATCAGACAATAACTTTTCAAGGTCCCTGATATCGAACGTTACACGAACAACTCAGTGCTTAACGTAACCTAATTTTTCATCGAAAATATCGGTAAATCTCTCAGATATTTTCATGTAATTTAGAGGGCATCATTTTTATACTCTCTCAATAAAGTTGCTAATAACAGTATATATCGTCAGATATATGGTTACATATACCAAAGTGATCAGGGTGACGAGTAGAGTTGAAATCCGGATGTCTGTCTATCCGTCCGTGCAAGCTGTAACTTGAGTAAAAATTGAGTTATTTTGATGAAACTTGTCATGCGAGAGTATAAAATATTCGGTGACACCCGAATTTAGCTCTTCCTTACTTGTTTTATAAAAAATAAAATATTTTATTCTTTTTACTATTTCAAAGAATCATACTACTGGGATCAAATTGAAAGGCGAGTTTTGTCCATTTCATCTCCTTCAAAGTATATACAGCACTTGGAAAAATCCTCCGTCGTGATGGCCATCAGAGCCTTCTTCGATTCAGCTTTTATATCTTCAATTGAGCCAGTATTAGATGATGCATTTTCGCACTTCTTTGTTCAATAAATTCAGACATAAGAAAAATTGAAGAAATCACTTTTAGAGCCTCATAAAACGACGCATATCTCAAATACTAATGATTATTTTGACGCGAAATTCACTAACAGTACTACCAACTTACAGAAGAAAATTTACCGATTCTAAAAACACGCGAAGTATAAATTAAAAATTCACTTTTCCATTTGATCACAGTAGTATGATTGAACAAAAAAATTCTTTGTACAACTATTTTTGAATAGTATAAGTATTTTTGAATAGATAAGTCTCCACAGTCGACTTTAGCAACCGGATTCGAAATTGCGAATAAAACAATAAGAAAGTCGTTGATCCCAAAAACTTTTCGATGATATTAAAACGAGATTTGAAGCACCTTTATTATTTATATGCTTAACAGGATATGCAGGTATACTTGTAATAATGTATACTATCGTGACGAGCTGAGTCGATTTATCTAAGTCCTCTGGACGCGCGTCCTTTTCTCTCCAAGCAGCTACTTATTTCTTGGAAGCACATATAACATAGCTGCCATACAAACTGAACTATCTGAATTAAATGCTTGTGTAGAAAACTTTTTGATTTACCGAGATATCTGCAAAAAATTTGGAATAAATTATTTTCCAATGTAACACCAGAATCTCCAAAGAATTTGGTCAGATTGGCGAAGTTATGCCATCTTTGAGGGCTCTAGACTGGCCTAACTATTGCCGCTCAAGTAGGTGATTGACTTGTGTTAGGTTAAAGGAATTAAAACCAAATTTATGAGTTATATGTGTGGTAAGATTAATTTCTAGTTTTCTAATAATACGATCGCTAAACCCGAATGTTAAATATTTCATGCTTAATTAATATATTTATATTACCAGTTAGCATTATTATATAGTTTTCAATAAATGCATTTGTAAATAATTAATTATCGATTGTGCTGCATCCGAGCGCTGTTCTCGACATGTGTTGAACAAATTAACTGTTTAAAGTTTCGTATCAGTCGCATTCCAGTATATGGCTTCGTTTATGGTTTCAGAATGTGTAATTACTTTTTAACTGGCTAAACGGGTTTTTTACGGTCACGTTGCCTTTCGCATAATTTCTATGTAAAAGGGGATTTCTATTGTCACTCATTTAATTAGTGATTATTTCTTACAAAATCTATATATTTGAAGAACTATGTGTTTCGAAAAAAATCGTAAAAAAGGGGTGCTTCGGCATAATATGTCGGTGTCGTCTGCGAATGTCGAGGTTAGTACTACTGCAGTCGTTGGAGTATAGGAGCTAAATAAGACATATGTAATATATATGTATAGTATTGGCCCCAAAATGCTGCCTTTTGTTACACCAACCATAATTGGATACTCTTCTGGGATAAATTGTTTAGCTTTAACTGATGAAAGTTTTTTGGCAAAGTCAATTTAATTTTATGTACCACGGAGCAGTACTCTTTCAATTCAAATGCCCTAATAACCTCATTAGTGATACGATGAACACTGAACAAGTACCGTGTTGTTCACGAAAGCAGAAATGATTATTTGGCAAAGTTTCGTATTCGTGGAGAAAAAGAGATATTTTGGAAAGCAATACTATTCAAAAAGCTTGGAGTGAACGGACAACAGCGACGGCAGCGTTGCGTCTTATCCCGGTTTCACTATCATAATAATCTGCGACTTTTTGCATGTTTTTGTAAATTAACCAAGCTTTAGATTGGCATTGACAAGAAATGAAAACCAATATTTGGTAAACGTATTAGCACTTGCAGTGTTAGGTGGTCAGGTGATTTTTTTTATCAAACTTTTTTTTATAACTTTTATCTCAGATGGAGTTGTATACACTTCGGGAACAATCCTCAGTACATTGTTGGGCAGATTTGAAATCGAAATATTGTTCATTACTGTGTGGGGTTGAAAAATTTGGCAATAATGATCCCCAAAACAGTTTTTTCTTCAGAACAGGCCCAAACACCGTTTTTTCCCTGAGCGGTCTTTCAATTTCTACTGGTGGCTTAAAATTTTTCTCGGACTTCCATTGTAAGTACATACCTTTGAGAATAGTGTGGCGTTAAAGTAGAATTAAACATTTTAAGTCCGCTTCTTCTTCGCCTTATAAAACTTTCCTTAATTCGTTCGAGGCAACTTTTAATTTAAGTTTAGATGTTGTCATTCTCGGCGCAGGCTTCGTAGTTCGGTTACAAGACGTTCAATTAGGCTGTTATTGGTTCCTGTTGTTCTTCGGAGACTATCTCTTGGTTTTGATGTTGCTTCAGTAGACGTTGAATAAGTTAATATTGTCTTCCATTGCACACACAACTTCAGTTTCCTCTTGCATATGACTGCTAAGATATTTCTTGTACTTCAGCTAATCTGTTCTGTGCGTTGTTAGCCGAATGGCCTCTCAACAGTATTTGATTTTTTGAATAATTTGATTTCAGCTAGTAGCATAACGTCGACTTCCAGTTCTTGCAGAAACTTGCTAAGTTCTGCCTTCTTTCCTACAGGGGATGTCGATGCATTTATACTTATTGCTAGAAATGTATTGTTATGAACAGCAGTTCCTTTGCTTTTCTTACTGCATAGTGCAAAAATAACTTGCAGATGGCTATGTATGTAGATATGTATATGCATATGTAAATGCGGTTATAATATTTTTATTTTAATGCTAGACACATGGAAAACCAATGATGTCGTTATTCAGTCTGCAGTTAAAACAGAATTGAAAACTTGAACATTGGCACATGTAAATAAAATTACATATACTCATACTGTAGGCATACAATTATAGATATTTATATAAATACTTTGCGACACATAATATAAATTTGAGTACAATGAACTGGGATGATTAAATAAACACAGTGAAAATATGTATTTACATATGTAAGTAATTTTGATACAAAAATATAATTCATAGCCAATACAATACAAGTTTTGTAGAATTTAATTAGCATTGTTTATATGTATAGTATGTATAGGTAAATGAATGTGTAGATAAAGGCGATTTTAATCGATTATGATGAACCAAATAGAGGTACTTTTTTCAATAGCCYTTTTTTTTTTTTGACAGATCACGCGTAAGTCGTGTCAACCTATCATTTTTTCTGTATTCAGTATTGTTTGGCATTTCATTATGGTAAGACTTTCGCCTGAACAACATTTACAAATCGTTCAAATTTATTACGAAATTTCACGTTCTGTAAAAAATATGTTTCGCGCGCTCCGCTCAATTTATTGTCAACATAATCGGCCTAGTGAGCGTTCTATTCGCAACACCATCACCCATCTTAAGACCCAGCATTCATTTTTGGATAATATTCGATTGGTATAGACCACGTCCAGCACGCAGAGAGGAAAACATAGCAACCGTAGCTGAGAGAGTACACGAAGACCGTGGAGAGTCGATTCGGCGACATTCGGAGCAACTTGGGATATTAAATTCAATTCAATTACAAAATACAGCTCGTGCAAGAACTGAAGCCGCTTGACCTTCCCAAGCGACAACGCTTCGCCCTACAGGCTCATGAAAAGTTTCAAGAAGATCCGATGTTTTCAAGTCAAATTTTGTTCAGCGGTGAGGCCCATTTCTCAATGGGTATGTAAATAAGTAAAATCGCCGCAGAGATTGAGGAGCTATTTTATTCAGAAAAAACAACGGTTTGGGGTAGTTTCTGCGCCGGTGGAATCATCGGTCCATATTTCTTTTAAAATGATGCCGATGAGAACGTAACCGCCAATGGCGACTGTTATCGGGTCATGATAAGCGATTTCTTCAAGTCTAAATTGAAGCTCGTGATCTCGGCGACATTTGGTTTCAACAATGTCACTTCCCACTCAAATCATTCATCAATGGATTTATTGAGAAAAGACTTTACGTTTTGGGTCGATCGATTAGCCACCAAGATCGTGTGATATCATACCGTTAGACTTTTTCCTGTCTATGCGGACAATCCCGCTTCGATTCAGGTATCGGATCAGAACATCACGCGTGTCATTCGTTGAATAGACCATGTGAGATCTAGCCGCGGCTAACATTTGAAAGAGATAATCTTCATGCCAAATGCCAAAGAATGTACTTTCGAATGATACAAGTAGTAAACATTCCCCATTCAATTTTAAGTTTCTCTGTTTTTCCTGTAAAACCTCGAAATGGATCACGCTTTATTACAAGCAACACAATTTTGATATACATGAAAATTTTTGTTTGCAAGTCTGAAGAATCTAAGGAAGTTTAACTTAAATATACTTAAGTCTTTCTAGAAGAAAAGCAAGTAAAAAATATTCAATCACACAAAACACCTAAGTTCACTTGACAAACATACTAGCTGCAGAAATTGGTGATGAAATCGTTATTAACCTAACTTTAATTGCTACATTTTGGTCGCATAGCACCAAAAAAAAAATATTTGCGGACGCAAAATATTGATAAAAATAAATGGATGTTCAATAAGTGTTCTCACATATTTATTATAGATTATCACATTGCAGAAAAAACACTTCAAACGAAATCATAAGACCTCTTGAGAATTTATAATATACTCGATGGATTAGATCCAATCCTTGAACTAAAACGATGCCAGTCATATATATATAATACAGAAAATACATAGTGTACAGTTAATCTGTTATCAATATGAATATAATAGGTCATAAACAGGGTGGTAAATACTTGTATGTATGTTTGTTCTACTTTTAAAAGTTTAAAGATAATAAACACAATTCAAATAACGGTATATTTATATAAATACATGTATTACTATTTTTGTTTCCCTTTCTTCGAGAAAGCTATTTCTATAGCACGATTTTATGCTAAGTATGTATATACGTAATAGTCGTTCTGTTGAGTCAGTTTCCAATGAACTTGCCTCTTACACGGGATTGGAGCAAGACTCTATTTTTAAGTTTAGGTCACAATTTCAATGGAAAATTTATTAATAATCCGCCAGCCCAAATTTTATGCCAAACAAAATTTTACACTTTAAAACAAGTATGCAACATAAAGCTAGGAAAAGTATGTAAATCAAAATTAAGGGAAATTGCTGTGTTTTCTCATTATCCCAATGATATAAAAGAAATGTGGCATCAAACTTGTTGACCATCTGATAAGTTCATTTTAAATAAAGATTATAAAGATCGGAACAACAAGGGTCGCTTGGGGCCAAATCTGAAGAATAAGAAGGATGCGAACGCAACTGGAAGCCCGATTCAGGGATTTTTTCCATCGTTCTCACTAACTTGTGACATAGTGCTTTGTCTTGGGGAAACAACACTTGTTCGTTCAAATGCGGCCGTTTTTCGGCTATTTTATGCTTCAAAGTGTCCAATAACTATAGTAATAGTGCGCATCCCAAAATACCAACGCCATTACCTTGTCAACCAACTGTTTCGTTTTTCTACGCTTTGAAGCGGGTTCATCATGTGCAGTCCCCTGGAATGACTGTCGATTGGACTTCGTACTATTTACAACAAAGAAGAAGTAGCAATGTTATCTTCTGGAGATGACCAAGACGACTCAAACGTTTCAAATCTAGGGATATTTCAAATTAGCCAGTACTCTCAATTAAATCATATTCAAATTGCTTGTTAGTCTGTCTTTTGAATACATTTTTGAAGGAGTCTAGGTCAAATTTTCGCCAGTTGTTGTAGCTGTCACTGTCAAGATGGCATATATTGAAGAAAACGAAGGCAATCATTATATTTACCACCCTGTATATTTATGCAAAATGTATGGCAGTCCGTACACTCCTGCCAAAAGTAAAATAGATACGGCAGATCTGTTGCCATGTTCTGGTTATGATAAGCTACAAATCAACGGGAGGGCAAGTAAATACGAAAACTCGTACAAGAGAGGCGACCACAAACACAATTCAATTGATAAGCCAACTCTGTAGACACACCTTCATACATATGTACATATATACAAAGCATTGAGACAATATTTTTTTGCACAAATATTTAATTAAGGTACATATACATATAATTTAGTTCACACAAAAACATGCTATTTTAATAAAAACTTTTCCACTGCTCGAAAATATTTGAATGCCCAAAGTAATAATGTGCTTGTCTGACATTTATAAAAGTGGATCAGTTAAACTGTGTGTTAAAAATTTATGAATGTTTTATAAATATTTAGAATTTTAAATTAAATGCGTCATAATTTATGACAACAAACAATTAACGAATTTCTAGCGCGTGAATGGGAAAGGTGAGAAACTGACAAAGCATTATAAAAGGCCATAACAATAATTATATATTTAAGATGATCTGGACGATAAAACTAAGATAACGGATGATCCAAGTAGAGGAAATTTTTTCAAAAGCTTCTTTTTGACAGATCACGCGTGAGTCTTGTCAAGCTGTCATGTTATTTTTGTTCTGCATTATTTGGCATTTCCATATCGTTCAAATTTATTACGAAAATTTACATGCTGTAAAAAATATGTTTCGCGCGCTTCGCTCAATTTATGGTCAATATAATCGGCCTACTGAGCGTAATATACGCAACACCAGCACCCACCTTGAGACTCAGCATTTATTATTGGATAATATTCGACCGAATAGACCACGTTCAGCACGCAGAGAAGAAAATATAGCAGCCGTAGCTGAGAGAGTGCACGAAGGCCGTGGAGAGTCGCATCTTCGCCGTTCGCAGCAACTGGTGCATTTGACGTCGAGACCTTAAATTGAAAACGTACAAAATACAGTTTGTTTAAGAATTGACGCTGCTCGACCTTTACAACTTCGCTTCGCTCTATGGGCTTTAGAAAACCTCCAAGAAGATTCGTCGTTTCCGAGCCAAATTTTGTTCAGCGATGAGGCCCATTTCTGGCTCAATGAATGTGTAAACAAGCAAAATTGGAACACTTGGGACAAAGGGCAACCTGAAGAGATTCAAGAGCTCCATTAATTAAAAAAAAAAACGGGTTGGTGTGGTTTGTGGGCCGATGGAATCATTGGTCCATATTTCTTCAAAAATTATGCCAATGAGAACGAAACCGTCAATGACGACCGATAACCGACTACTTTATACCTGAAATTGAGACACTCAATCTCGGCGAAAAGACATTGAGAGAACACTTCGTTCAGCAGAAAATTTCACATTTTCGGCCGGTCGATTGGCTACCAAGATCGTCTTATATCACACCGGTACATTTTTTCCCGTGGGGTTATATATGCGGACAAACCTGCTTCGATTCAAGACTTGGAGCAAAACATTACGCGTGCCATTCACCGGTTACCAGTCGATGTAAAGAGTCATCAAAAATTGGACGCAACAGAGACGTAGCCGAGGCCAACATTTGAAAAAGATAATCTTTAAAAAAATAAATGTCAAAAAAAGTTTTCGATTGAAAAAAGCCATTCCTCCGAAATGGATCACCCTTTACCTAACAAGCGCATTGATAAATTTAGCAAAAATTATACATACACATATACATTTTCTTAGTTGGAAACGTGCGACTCTTAAAATAGCATATTCATAAATTTTATAGATAAAATATTAAGACTAAGGAGTATAAACGAATTCTTAAATAAAAGCGTGAAGCAAAAGTGTAAAAAAACAATAAGAAAAATATTTTAAAACAAAAATGTTCCAACATTTTATTAGAATTAAAATTTTATGAAAACAATTTAAAGATTGTGTAGGTTGAAAATAGTTTTCTTATAAAAGTAATTAAGAAAGGGCACCAAAACTCGTTAATGATTTTTTAAGCGAAAAATTAATACGTTTCAAAAAGAATACCGTAAAAAGGTCTTTGTGGACATGCTTGATTGAATGAACTCCGATACCACCTTCATGGAGATCATTCTATCTACCAATGAGATATTTCATGAGTTTGGCATACAAGTCAGCAATCATCGGGAAAAAACGTGTCGAAACCAAAAGAAAAAAGCCGCTCAAAAATCAATGTAATGCTCATTGTTTTTCTCGATATTCATGGTTTGGTGCATCATGAATTTCGTCTGAAGGGACAGACGGTAATTAACAAGTTCTATTTGCCCCTATTGAGGTGTTTGCATGAGAACCACCGTAGAAAACGGCTGGAAGAATGGCAGAACAATTCATGGATTTTACACAAATACCAACGATCAACCAACGTATTCAACAGATGTGTAATTTTTTCTTGTGAACAATTGATTTATCTAATGCTGGATAAATTGCCAAAAATTCACATATTATAGCAAATTGGGGATTTAAATGAACATGGAGTAATAGATGTATGTATATAGTATTCTCCCAAATCGTAAGAACCTAGATTATTTTACTAACTGTCAAGCCTATATTCTATGATTTATAACAAAAATTGTATAAAGCTTTCGACTTCAGTTAATTCTCTTGGAAGATGGAATGATATTTTACAAAATGAGATCTTGGAGAGTAGCTTATCGAACAAACAACTGGTATAAATTAACATAATTCTATCTAGAGAGAACAACAAGTGATTAACTCCTCTATGGAGTTAGACATAAAATGACTTTATTGTATAAAAATTAACCAACTTTCTTTTATAAAATAAATAACATGCAAATTATTTTTCCACAAGTAGCTAGAGCTCAAACATTTCGAGCAACCAAATGGCGAGACGGATGGGCTATAAGAAACAGGCGTCTCTAGTTTAATAAAAAATACATATGTACACATTTCTTCAAAGAACTTGTATTTTTATCAGGTTGGGTATTTCTGCCAACGACTCATTTATTGAGAAATCAATGTCAAGTGCTTAAATATTGCTTATGTACATACATATGTACATGAGTAATAGATATATGTATGTAATACATATGTATATTAATTTCTAATATATTGAATATCCGTATTTAGTCGCTTAAAGCTAGTTAAAGTCTTATCAGTGTAACTTTTTGGACTTTTTGCCACTGGGTCCACAGATTACTTTGACGGAACAAGAATGAAAATGATGTTAATTACCTTTATTAGTTATAATAATTTATTTCATTTTATTATAACAGAAATGCAAAGCTGTTTATTTTATTTAAAAAAAAAAACGTTTTAGTTTGTGTAGTTCTAGACATTAGTGAAGCTGATAAAATAAGAGTTGAAATACTGTGAGAGTTGAGAATTTAATTACATGTACTATATGTATATACTATTTTCGATTGTTAAAATATGGAAGTTCTGACGATACTATGATGCTAATTATGATTCATACTTACATATCGAGAACTGAAGAGTGAACCGTGATGCTTCTACAGACAAAACACAAGAGACCGAAGTGTGTGAGTATGAAGAGTTTAATAAGCTGGCCGACAGGGGTACAGCTCGAAAACTCTACGGAAAGATGCGGCGACTAACATAACGATGGAGCAGACGTTCCATTGCCCGTCCATGAAGAAGTCCGAATGTCAATTAGCCGTCTGAAGAACAACAAAGCGCCGGCTTCCGATGGATTGCCAGCCGAGCTATTCAACAGCTTGATTCCGGCGATCGGAATTTAAGTGTGCTCTATTCAAACCACAAAAGGGGTGAACCCACAATCTGCGTCCATTATAGTTGGAAAAGCCTTCTTAATATTGCATTTGAGGTCATATCGAGAGTAGTGTGTGAAACACAGAAGGCCACCGTCAACAAACTGATTGTGCTGTATTAGTATGACTTTCGAACTGGTAAATCTAAATTGACCAGATCTTTACCATCTTTTTTGGAAAAGACCCGTGAAAGGAAGATCGACACACAGCATGTCGATTTTACAAACAGTTTCGACAGCACGACGAGGAACTGCCTCTATGCCGCTATGACTGAACTTCATATCTCTGCAAAGCTAATACGACAGTGTAAGGTGATGTTAAGCAAAACCATAAGCTCCGTCAGAAGATAATTTCGTCATCTTGGAACCAGTATTAACACTAACAACAATGTTAATCTCGACATCCAAAGCAGTATCACTACAGTTGCTACTTTGGACTGAGTAGGCAATTGAAAGATAAGTCCACTCGCGACGAACAAAGATCAAACTCTATAAGTCACTCATTATTCCCATCATGCTATATATGGCAGAGGCATGGACGATGACAACATCTGATGAGTCGGCCTTAGGTGTGTTCGAGAGAAATGGTTTGCGGAAAATGTATGGTGCTTTGCACATTGACAATGGCGGGTACTGCCGTCGATCAAACGATAAGCTGTATGAGATATACAACGACATTGACATAGTACATCTAATCAAGAGACAGGTCATGTTGTCCGGATGGAAGAGAGCAGTCCAGCTTTGAAGGTTTTCGTTTCTGTGCCTGTGGGTGGAAGCAGGGGAAGATGAAGACCTACTATACACACCGCTGGAGAGATTATGTGGAGAAGGAAATGGCTACACTTGGTACCTCGAACTGAAGGCAAATATAACTTAAGAATATAAACTTGAGAGCTGTGGAACTTTGAAGGCTGAAAGCATGTCAATTTTCAAATTGTTCGGTAAATTTCTCAAATTTTCGGAAACATTTATTTTTGGCGTTTGTTGAGTATTCAAAAATACATATTCGTATTTCACTTCGCCAGCCATCGATCGCTTAGGCTTTTGTATATGCTATAAAAATAAACAAGTATGTAGGCAAATGTATGAATGTATTTGTAAAAATATTAACCCATGCTGATAACATTTAATGTATGATTATTTCAATTTATGCGTGTTGTTATTGCTTTTAAATTTCAGTTTGATTTTAAAATCGTTGGTACTTGTAGCACAGCTTATATGCTACGTGGCAGCTATAGACTGTAGAATCCCTGTACTCACCAAGTTTGCCCATAAGGTCCTCAAGTACGTAATCCACCGCCATGTTTTAGGTTATGTTTTTAATTTTTTTTTTTTTATTTTAAATAAATTTTTGCATGCTCAGCTCCTTGAACTTTAACAGCAGAGACGCTATATTTTTGATGAAAAAATTGTATTGAAAACTTAATAATAAACACAATAAAAAATGTACATTAAGTAATTAAAT